>NC_091394.1:79027614-79265114 GCF_032191515.1 Phaenicophaeus curvirostris | reverse complement strand
CGGGGTTACCCAGAAGTCAAATATTATATTTTCTAGTCGCATAATGTTTATTGAATTGCTACATGGTATTGTAATTGCCTAACAATTGGTAGCATTTAGATTGTTAAACTAAAATGGAAGGAAAAAGACATCTACACCAGAATAAATTTGCAGTCTGAAAGCTGTAGCAGCTAATAGTTAAAAAGAAAAGCCACAAAACAAATAATTTCTTTCAAGAACTGCTTTTAGAATTCTGAGTTATATTCATAGCAGACTGTTGCAAGAAGACACTACAGGTAAAAAACCTATAGACTGACATATAGAGAAAAAGGAGGGCGAAAGAGTTATAGAGTGCTCTAAGTGAAAAGCAGCAGCTTGTGTAGCACATGGAAGCAGAGAGCAAGTTATTCTGAAGATTTATGAGAGGGGTTATTTTTTTTGAGTACTGTGGAATGTGACACTTTTTGATTAAAGAATTGGATAGATTAGAGCAGCGAGAAGAGAAAAAGGAGCAAAAAAGAAATTCAAAGTGGAAATTATTGGGTTATATTCACAAGCAGAGTCTATGGATAATGAAGTAGCATAAACAATTACATAAAAACCAAATGATGAAAATCAATGCTTTCTTCAGGAAGAGGAGGAGATACAGAAAGAACTGAGTTGGGCCAAAGGAAAAGATCCCAGCAATAATTACAGGGGTCAGACATTGCTGACTTAAAAGTCAGAGAAATGAAACAGTGAACAAATAACTATTCACTGGTGTCCCATTGTTTACTCACAGATGCAAGTAGATCTTCAAATATTCTAGTGTTTTATGGAGATGGACTGTCTAGCAGTGCCTTTTGTTTAGCAATAACACTCTGGCCCTTCTCCTTCTCTCTGTCAGGTACAGGGGTTTAGTTGTTGACTTTCTTGACTTTCAATCTGTTAGAGATACGGCATTAATTTGACCATTCTGCTTTTTAGGTCACTAGGTTTTAGCTGCTGGACTAGTCGTATTTAACTGGTGAGCCAGTTAGACATCAGAAGAATAATCTGAAAATGCATAATAAAGGACTGAAAAAGAAATCACAGTACATTAGCTACATGCTAGCTGTTTTTTTGTTAAGTATTAATATGAAAAAATACATTAAAAATTATGTGTATTTGTATGTTTTATAGAAATCCAGGAAACATATAAACTACTGATTAAAATTAAGTAGGAATTAAAGTACTTAGTACTTTACAGTTAGTACTTTACAGTAAAGTTTCTAAGAATTATCTTTGAAACATAGCGGAATATAATTTATGTAATTAATATATTTTTTTGAAGTGAGAAAGACCAGATGCATATTCAGGTACTTATACCTACTGATAAAAAAATAAGTTTTAATGTGCACATAGAGACAATATTGATATTTGAATGCACATATACACATATGTATGCATTTTTATACACATATACAATTTTGCACATGTTCACGTATACTTCACTAATTAAATTCCTGCTGAAATTGTTATATGTACCTTTTCGAGCAGAATGTTGTTTTGTATGATTCAACCTTTTAATGTGAGATTTGCCCTAGTATTCTGAATTTTAAAACACACTTCATGTAAAAACTCATCAGAAATTCTATTTTAACTTTTGTGTTCCTACAGAAAACAAAAATGTATGCATATTCGCTGTGCCCTGACTGATATTATGAAGTCTCTCACTTTGCCAGATTCCCAGAAACTTTTTGATTTTTAAACCTCAGTTACATGTAAAAACTTGGAGACACTGGACCTTTGCCCTCTACACCTAAAGAAGGTGTTCACAGCACAGAAAAGCCTTAAAGCTTCAATCAGATGAAATTTCAAGTTGTTTAAAAATGACTTTTGATTGACCTAAAGCACATAGGCTGTTTCTAGTCATGTTGAAATATTTGTATTTGACCTGTGAACAGTACAGACAGACAACATCACTATAGCAGACAGATTTTTTTTAAGTCATTTAACAGCTGGTGTTAAAAAATTGTCTCCTTCTTCCTTGGCATTTAAACCGCAGTTTTTCTGCATAAGACACTACAGGCTTTTCCTTTTGCAAGAGAAATTCTAGGGAAAAAACAGTAAGAAAGAGGTAGCTTGTAATCTAGCAGTGAAATAGAGAAAGGCTAAACAATTATAATTGGGTCTGGCTCTTTTATTCCGTGGTATAATGGAACATTTCTTAGTTCTCGTGAATTTTACTTCTACATATAACGACTCTCCTGTAAATGGACTAGGAAACACTTCATAATACTAGTACTTCCTGGTATTGAAATGCAGTCTGCTTCCCATGATGAGAAAGAAAATCTTATCAAAGTGTTACAGATGTTCTTCCAATGATTTAATAAATACAAGAATATCTTCTAAGTAAATGAGGCAAATATGTCATTCGAATTCTCACAGCCTTGATAATTAAAAGCAAGACCACCAGCTGACTTCTTTTATTTTTTAAAAGCACAACTTGATCTGCACAAGGAATGCAACCTTCTTCAATAATATATTCCCTCACAAAGTTAAGAACCTACTTGTTGATCCTGAGGCAAATACCAGTAGTGGTCCAATATTCATCAGAAACTTTAATTAATTCTGCTTCCCTTTGGGCATCTTACTTTCACCACAGTGGGGGAAAAAAGAAAAAAAAAACACAACTACCCAACTTATGGTCATTAATATCAGTACAAAATTACGACAATGTTTAAACTGGAAGACCTGGAGTTTTACATACTTTTCTCATATTTTTCTAAGTGTCATCCAATTACTACATGCGGACTGGGATGTGTCTCAGTGTGCAGCCATTGCCAATTTACTTTATAATTTAAAGAACTTAACCCTTCCTCTAGCATCTCCCTTTTACTCTTGTACAGCTTCATTGTTTTCAGAGTGATGATACACCAATGAAGGGAATGAGAAGTCACACTTGATCCAATGGAATGATTCACACTGGAAGTTAAGTAGGAAGGAATCAAAGCAAAAATTACTTCCTAAGATAACATAATATATTTAATGCATATACTAAAATAATAAAAAATACTTAAAAACCACAAATATGTTCCAAGGATTATGGTACAAGCCAAAATTTTCAGAAAAACGGGTCAATTTCCACCTATGCAGCTGTTACCTTGCATGATCTTGTCCAAATCATGTTGGTTCAGATTTTCAAAGCTACCAGACCCATCAGCGCTCTTCTGAATTTTCACAGATGTGCAGTTTCCCACCTTTTGTGGATGTTTCTAATAGCTGGGCTTCTTGAAACCCCTGAGTTTCTGTTAGGAACACACCTGACTGTACATTTTCCATCTTTATTTTATCTGGATCTCAATACTTCACGTGTAAAAATGTGCCCCACATTACACAGGGTTGCTGTGAAGACCGGTACGTCAGAAACACTGAAGTACACAGACAACAGAGTAAAAAAAAGTCGTATAAGATATATGAGGTACTAAATAAGAAAGTGTGCTTGGTGTACCTTGCTGCAGTTTGGACCCTTAAAACCAAGAATGAACTGCGATATTTATATTACACAGCCATCTGTATTTCGGTGCATCTTCCAGAAACATTAATCAACAGAGCATTTAGTTGCAAAATTATTCTTTATAATCCCAGACGAGTCAATACAAAAACTCTCATGGATGGGAAGCATTAGGGTTTAGTCCTCAGTCCATGAGACTCTTTTTCTAGCTATGAGCACATTTTGTCTGCATTCCTTTCAGCCTTGGTCCTGTCTTACAGGACTCATCATTTGCTAAACGTGTTATTTCAGAGCATAACCTTTCCCAGTGCTAGGCAGAAGAAAAAGACTTAGATGACAATTTACACTTGTACTGCTAGCCCCTGTGTGCTCTGATACAGTCAATACAGGCAAAAATGTGAAGAGAAAAATGTGAGGGAAGAAAAACGTTTATATTTTTGGTCTTACAGCTATTTTTGAGAGGAAGTATGCGCTTAGCTGATAAAGGATCTACTCACCACTGACATTTTACCCGAATAGCCATGTTTTTGAGTTTTGAAACTCTAAATGAATACTCAACAACCAGCAGAATTTTTGAAACTGGACAATTTCCTGAAAATTTCCTTGGATAGTTTGGCAAAAACATAGCAAACCCATTTGTGTCCCCTGTGTTTGTGATGCAAAGGGATAGGAAGACAGCGTGAAGGGCTGCTCTGCCAAAACAGTCACTGCTGTCAATAAAAAGAAGAGGTAATTAATAAAGCTGTGTTCTGCAAATGAAAGCTTTGCTATAGGCTTTAAATTTTAATTCCAGCTCCCAATGTTATAAATACATATGACTATTTTCTTTGCAGAGAATGCAAATTATTTAGGGACAAATGGAGCTACAAGTCTACTCCTGATCGTCTGTGCTCCTACACTCCTATTTGCAGACTCTGAAGCAGAAAGAATTACCTTCATGTTTTCCTGTCTGCCCAGGTTTTCAGTGAAAACAAACCTTGTGTTTTGACTCCTTTCTGACATCTTAACATTTTTTTTCACAATTATTGAAATAGGTCATAGCCCCGACAAATCCATTATTCCTCCTTCATAATATTTGCAGTCTTCTCGGACAGCAATTTCTGGCCCACAGTATCACTGTATGTTGAGTTTTCTCTGTTTTAAAGAAGTGAGGCATGGATACCCTATTCAATGTTTGTAATAAGATTGTCCATCCGCACAGCATATCGAGGGCCAATGTCAAGGGCGATTCAGAACTACTGCAACACTCTCTTCTTCTGTAACCACTAAGCCTAACAAACATAGAAATAAAAGCAGTAAAAACAACCGATTCAAAGCTCTGTTTAAATCTCTGATAAAATTATTTCCACCATTTTGTCCACAGTGGAGCTACAACAGGCTGCAGGACAGGTACAGCAGTGCTTTGATCACTGGTTTATTAGCTTCCTGCTGCAACCGTTGCTTACATAAATGAAGAAAGGGCCAGAAGATGGAAAGTCCTTGCTTTATCTGCAGCAACAGGGCCAATTCTTGCCTTCCCTTCCTATATTTTTACTGGAACAGCATTTGAGGTTTATGTTAATATCTTTTACCTAAGGCTTAAGGAAAGATAAATTATACTGGTCCAGCTGACAAGTGATAGCTAGATTGTGCTCGATTGCTTAGATTGATATGATTTAATGTAACTCCTCAAAGAAGATAGAGAGGAGACAATGGCACAGGTCAGCTTTCTTTTCAGCTAGAACAGAAGCTTGAAAACCCAGGAGCCCTTTATTGTCACCATTACTTGATCCATACAGATCTCTCAGTTTCACTACTGAAGGAAAACAATATGGGACTGAAGACGACTTTCCCGACACTACTGCTTTCCATTTTAAAAACAGTGATTGAAAATGAGGGCACTAAAATTCACTAATTTCTGGAAAGTATGAAACACAAATATTCAAACAGGACCAACGGTTCCAACTTGAAATGTTTATTTCCCATTATGTTCAAAGAAAACAAAACTGGCTCAGGGGAAAATGTTCCATTTTTCTTAAATTGCAGCAGCTTATTGTTGACATAAAGTATTCTGGTTGTAATAACTTTTAAAACTGTCATCACTAGGGCTATAATATATGTTTTTTAACAACATTCACAGCTCCCAGAAGTACTTGTTTGCTAGTGGAGACTTTGACAAAATAAATAATGCATTTTTAAAATAACTTCACTGTAACTTTATGGCAAAGAATGGTCACTTCATTTCACTGAGAAGATCAATAGGGACTTTCACATGTGCCACCAAGCATAGCAAGACTTGAACTGCCACATTTTGCTTGAAAGCAGATGTCCATAGATACCCTCTTGCTGCACATAAACATGCTACAAACTCCAGGCTACCTATGCAAAAAATGGCATTCACTGCCCGTTTCAGGTCTAATTTTAACTGAACTAACTTCTGTCTTGTTAAGTTAGGAAGGGCCAGTACACACCTAGTAAATCAGAGAACATGGATGGTATGGATGCATTTTTTCTGGAGATAAGCAGTTGCTGGGTAATGAGGAAGCCTCTCAGAAAAGGCATGACCTGCACTAGACATGCGTTTGTGCAATTTTACATTTTAGTGGCCTGTCCTGGAGACAAGGCATTCCCAAAGCCAGCAATGTTCAACTGGCTGGGTGCCCACTTCCACCTAAGGAGCACTGTGGGCTTCTTATTGGGGTTTCTGGACTTGATCTATTAGCACTTTTGGAAATATGTTTTAAAACAGAATGATACAGCTGTCATGTAAATCCGCTAAGTTCATGAGCAAATGAAGAAAGGTTCTTCAAAGTTAGGCTGGTGGGATGCATTATGTAAGTCAAGGTTTTGAAAGTTTTGGAAGTCTGTCTTGATTTAATGATTCCTTTCAAGCTATGTATGTGATAATGTTCACTCAATGCGTAGTCTGCATAAAAGTTAAATAGTTAGGAACTGAAACATGTGGAAAGAACACCTGTATCTTAATCCTACCCTACATATAAGCATTGTGATAGTATTTTTCACTACAAGAATACATACTGCTTCTCAAAATCTGGAAATATTCAGATTTTTCACATACTCTAGCAAAATGCATTTTTAAGGAGTGCTAATTAAATGAGACACCAGTTCATGCTTCTCATTCATTACAAGTATTGTGATGTGTATTTTGTGGCTGTGTAATTCTGAGTGTTCTTAATTTACTCTAGTTTCAGTAACATCTGAGGATATTGAGAAACTTGGCAAAGAAGAGTTGCCTTTATACTTGAAAGACAGTAATGGAACTTAAATAATACTATAAAACAGTTTTTAGGACTTGTATGTTAACGTATTCTCTAAAGTAATATGTGCACACAAGGGGGCCATGCTACTTGTACTTGTGACTTTGGCTTATGATTACAGCCTTTACTCAGCTGAAAAATGTTAAAATTCGCTTAGCATTATTCTTCAATGGAAGCATTAAAATGAAATATGACAGATTTTTTGAAAGCTCCAGGGTCCATCTTAAATGACAAATCTAAATCATTCAGATGTGCTTGCAAGCCCCACTCTTGCTCAAAACTGGTTGCTGATCCAAGCACTCATCTAATACCTACTGTCTGCAACATCAGGAGGAACAGTCTAGCTCTCTTCTTCCAGATGTTCTCCCAACCACACTTGTAAACATTCATTTGCTGATCGCAAAATCACAGCAAGTTTATGCTACAGTGGGCCATAAATACCCGATTAATTCTAGAAATTACCAAAATAAATACAGGCTAAGTCTTTGCTCATTGAATAAGGATAAAGAAACTTCAAAATCCACAGCCACTGGTTGCCATGCAACCTGCTATAGCATTATGGCAGAAATAAGCTGTGCTTGAATTTTCAGTGCCCTCTTGCTCAGCCTTCTTGATGTTGTGATACTCTAATGCTTCTCAGCTAACTTCCATTAAGTAGTTTTTTTGTGGGGTAGTATTCCAAGGTTAAAATGATTAAATAACTTTTATGGTTGATCAAATATAAGCCCTTATTATACACAGTAGGCAAAACCATACATTTTAATTACTTTGTTATCAAAGATCTAGGTATTTACATTTCATTTTTCAGTTATAATTCTGAATTTAGTTTGACCTTCATAAAAAAGAGAAGACCCAAGATTCTTGCTGTCTTAAACAGTTTTTCCCATAAACAAAAAAGAAATCATTAAGATGTGGTAACAGCTGTAACACTGCAATGAGATCTACACAGCCTATTAGAAATATTTTCTACTGACATATTTTCTTTTATTGAAGCATCATCTTTTAATTCATCAGTTGTATTTTTAACTACTTTAATTATTTGTGACTTTATAATGCATTTGCAGTCTAATGGTGATATATCAATATTTGATGCTTATATTTAGAGCTATCAATAGCATTTTTCCCTTATGAGAAGTACG
The DNA here is from genome assembly GCF_032191515.1 of Phaenicophaeus curvirostris. Classification (NCBI taxonomy): domain Eukaryota; kingdom Metazoa; phylum Chordata; class Aves; order Cuculiformes; family Cuculidae; genus Phaenicophaeus; species Phaenicophaeus curvirostris. The sequence continues at coordinate 79,257,264 of NC_091394.1, read as the reverse complement.
TTCCAGTTTAAATACTGGAAAAAAAGAAGAGTTTTGGGTACTCTACAGAACTTTGCTACTGACTGGTAACAACGTAATTTTCTGTAATTAAAATATACTAATAATTATAGTGACATATGTTTAGAAATTCATGATTAAGCAAAGTTTGCATTTTGCATTTTTGGCTTCTGAAATTCTTTGAAGAAGACAGATTTCACAGACAAAAATCTACTTAATGAGGTCTTGTCTAGCATGTCCATTTATTACAGAATATAATGTAATTAAAAATCTATCCATTAACCTCTACAGCTTATGTAAAAACACATTTATTAGAACAGGATGGAAATACAGGGCGGGTAATTTACAACATAAATATTTCAAAATAAAAATACCATCTTTTATTTATTAAAAAAGCAAAAATAAAAAAAAAGTGCCATAACATATTTATGTGAGATAGTGTTCAGATCATCTTTTGCAGGAAAACATTTTTTTTTGTCAAATTTAGATTCAGTGTTGTTCATGTTTCTGCTACAGGATGTTACAAAGCAATATTAAAGAAAACTAAACATGAGTTTTAAAAGCTTGTACTTTAACTCTCAGAGGCTTTTTCTCAGAGGGTTTTTTATTTTTTTACTATTTTACTACTTTGTCTTTCCAGAGCTTTACAGCTTTCCCCACAAGCTACTGTGATTTTTAAATATATACGATGAAAAAATATACTTATGACTGCTGTGGGAGGTTATAGACACAATTTAAAAAAATATTTCCTTTTCATAGTGTACTAGTTCATAACTAATACGAAAAAAATACTAAATAGAAAGCATGAAATTGACAAGAAGCAATAGATTCAAATAACCTTGCAGCCGAAGCTTTGTAACCTAATTCCAATAATGGCTCAAAGATACATGACATAATAACATTTTCTCTTTTTCAGATTGTAATGATGTTCACATGCAAACGCATGGCCAGAGTCATTGCTAGAAAATGATTGCTTAACACATTCTTTCTTTGGCTTTGTAGTCTCACATCTGCATAATGTGCCCCTTTTTGTATCATACAGTGCGACACTTAAAGTTAGGTCCAAATATCATCACTTAATACTCATTTGTTTTGCCGCTTTAGGGAAACCTCCCCAAACACTTCTCCCCTCCCCAGCCCCAGATTCAAGGAATGACTCGAAACTATGGTCAGCGCATTCTTATTCCAGTTAAAGAGAGGGGAAGGAGCTTATCTATTTGGAAACGCAATATCTTGTAACTCCTTCTGTAAAGGGTAACAGGAGCAGACAGCACGTAAGTGACACATTGCCTTGTGTTTCAGAAACAGATGGGGGCACTATCCAATATGCTCGACAACATCCTGCCCGGCACACAATGCGGCAGATCATCAGAGCTCACGGCGGCAGCAGGGAGAGCGGCACAGCAACAGTACCCGACACAATTTGAGCCATTAATAATTAGCAATGCTAAACTGCAAAGACTCCATCCTCGCTGTCAGGTGTTTAGATAATGCCATCAAGTGTGGAGCCCAGAGCCCACAGTCATTTTGTAAACTCCATCTATCAGTTTAGGAATGCATTTCAGTTTTTTAGCGTGTATACAGTCAACCTGCTGGTGAAATTACACTGTATAAAGGAAAATACCGTGCTATGCAGGAGAAGATATAAAGCAGAAAAGAACTTAAAGGAAAAGTTTAAAGGATCTGTCATCAAAACTTTAAATAGGCCTTTCTCCAGCTGTAGCTAAATTATTGTACTTCTTGATACTGTTTGCTCCTCATAGCAATTGAAAGCATATGTAATTTAACAGCAGGCCTCAATCCTTTAATAAGCTGTCTTTAAAATACCTTACATGGATTACCTATCTGTAAATCTGCTTCCCATGCAGAATGTGACAGCATTATGGAAATTGTGAGTTCAGTAAAGATGGCATATACCAAAGAGAACCACATCTGCACACTGTAAGATTATACCAAACATTGGAAGTAATCTTTAGTCATTTATAATACTGCAGAATGCATAATTAAGATTAAGGGCTCTATTCTGCCCTTACTTATGTCCTATGTATCGCATAATTTCCCCCCCCCCCATAAATTAAACGGGAAGTAGCACTGCAAGGCTTTCTTGTTCAAATTATGCAAAGTTGGTATTCATCTTTCTGCAATTTGGTGCACATCTAAGGAAGTTTGGCAAAAAGAGAATGATCACATATGGAGCGGAGTCTATACTAAAAAGGGCTACCCCCATGTTTGCCAAAAGGAGCAACTTGCAAGTAGCACATATTTCCTTATCACTTAAAAAAAAAAAAAGAAAAAAAATACAAAAAACAAAAAAGACTTTCCCAGAGCAGGAACATAGTTCAAAGAGATGCTGTGCTCTGAGTCAGTCTACTAAATACACAGCCTGCCTAGACAAGAAGAAACACAAATGTCTGAAAGCAGCTAACAGCAAAGGCGGGGGAATCGGAAAGATTTGGCAAGGAAAGAGCAGCACTAATGTCCCCCGACACTTGGATTTCTAAGCCGTACATACTTCTGCACTTAATACTGTATAATTTCTTCTGCCATTTACTGGTGGCAGAAACAGCAACAGGAGAGCTTTCTCAAAAATGTGCTGGTGAGTAGGAAGATGAGGAGGAAGGGAGGGATGAGGTGGAGGAGGTGGAGGACGAGGAGAAGAGGTGCTTATGGTAACATGCTTCTCCAGTGCAAGACCTATGAACCACCAACCATCTATGAGTTTTCTTTTCCTACCCCGGACTCCAAGAGTCTGGAGCCAGTAACTGTTACCTATTGTTTTTTACTGTGAAATTATATTTTATTCCACAGTATACAAGTTATTTGTGATTCTCTTTCAGCTGGGTGCCACAATATGGGCTCTGCAAGTCCCATAAAAACCTAGACCAGAATCCAGCCCTATATCTCACCTCTGACAATTTTTTTTGTAGTTGCATTAGATGAATGAAATTCAATGCCTGTTTTACTGAAAGCCATTTATTATATTTCAATACAGAAATCTGGAAACATATCAATTAGTGGCAGAGTAACATAGTTCACACACAGCTTTGGCCTTTCTCATTGCGCTGGCAATTAATGTAAGCCAAAAAAAAAAGGCATTTTTTTGAATAATTTTTACTAATGACTAAGATTCACACACATGGTTAATGTCTGCTACTTTGGAAATAGTGGCATTTCTAGGACTTGGCATTTGAGATGGCAGATGGGGTGGAAAGGAATTTGCCTCTGGGGTTAGGGCACTACATTTGTCTCCTTTGCCCATTGCAGAACTATTTGTTCATCCCCTCTTAGTGCAGAGCAATAAAGATGCTGTCATTCAGAGCATCTGAATCTGAGTTTTAGCACTTTCTTTATTCTCAGAATTAGTGCTTTGTATGGTCATAGTAATAGCAAAATACATCGCAAATACGTGCAGCACATTCAGGCCCTGGAGAGCCTCCAGAGTTAAGTGCTATCTCAGCTGCTGTGGTAGCTTTCGCAGAATCACAGAATCACTAAGGAGGACACTTTCCTTCCCTGACATGACAGCCCAGAGAATGCACATGTCTTTATATGCAGAATTAGCTAAGCAACTAACACATCATACAGCAAAATAAACAATGTTCCCAAGCTTGTTAAAAGCTAAATGTGGCACTTTAGGGAACAATGCAGTCAAACAATTTCAAGACAACATTGCCAATAATCCATGTTAAATGCTCTGGTCAGACGTAATATTAAAATTATACAGAAAGTGAGAAGGTGATTATTAAAGGAGTGGAGCATATTCCACCTCTAAAATAGACATCGATAAACTGACATATGCACAGACATCTTAGATTGAGACTCAGCACCAAATAATCATTGGAAAACAAAAAAATCCCTTTGCATTCCTATATATATATTTGGAACCGTTAGTTCCTCATTGCTGCAGTAGCATTCATTTTCTAAACTTCTGAAATCCTCTTTATCAGTGAGATTCTGATACACTCTTAAGAGAAAGTAATGGTAACCTATCACTTTTAAGACTACAGCTTTTGAAAACCAGACTGTCAGAATACTGCAGAATGTACAACAAAAAGTGAATGGATGGCAAAGAGACTAGCTAGATGTTTTAATACGTTTCCAGCATCCACGATTCTATAATTAATTTGTTCTCTCTCATCCTCTTTTAAAAATGTTAGGAAAGCTTCTACCATTTCTGAATTCAGCATTACTATAAATTGAGATCCTGGCTCACTTTAGGGATTTTATTGCCACAGAAAGCAGATTGGTAATGATTATTATTATGAACATTTGTAAGGCAAAAACTACTGCAATATTTGGCTTATATTACAATGAAAATTATTCTCAAGTACCAAGAGCAAATGTCTAATAATCTGTGTATAATTGCACTTTTACAAAATGAAGAAAGAGATTTTCCTTCCCAGTAGTCTGTATGAAGTGTTGGAGTATCCATACAAAAGAAACACCAGAGTAAAATCACATCTTAAACAGTTCCTGAACGTAGTCATCAATCGGAAGAGCTGAACATTAACAAAGCTGTCTAAATATACACAGTTAATTTGACAACAGTACCTCTTGCTTAAATTACTGGTGATTTTCTATTGCTTCTGCATCTGAAATCTTACTATCTGACCCCCAAAGAAATTAGAAGTTTTATACGTGTCTTCGATTGTCCTGCATTAACTCCCCAACAGTCTTTCTGGAAAAATGAGGTCAGTGGGTCACTGCTTTTAATAGATGGTTTTCTGAGCAAGACCCTGGTCATTTACAGTTTGACAGATTTTTGGCAAATACACTTCCTTTGGAAATACATTCACAATCTCCAGCACTAATAATTGTACTTGCATCTCAACATGCCATGTTCTAACTAAAAAGAGAGAAAAAGGCAGTTCACAGCTCACTACAATCTTCTCTTCTTGTTCATTAGTAAAACGAAAAAAAAAATTCTCAAAGAGGGGGAAAAGGCAAAAAGCAGTAGATTGGAATGCATGGACGCAACTCTTTTTATGCCTTGAAAATTTTCCACTTCTTTTTCCTCATTATCTCTGCAGAAGTGTCATGTATTTGAGCAGTTAGGGTGAAAAGCTGCTGCTGAATATTGGTATATGCCACAGCAATTATTTTACAATGGCTCCCAGTTCACTTGCATTAGCCACATTCTAGAGGAGCACCAGCACACTGACCAAGAACCTGCAGGAAGGCTGATTTAACCTGCCCTGCATATGTTCAGTCGCTTTACATATAAAATCTAGCATTCTTGTGACATTAGCATTTTTTAACTCAGCCATTTCTGAGAAAACAATTCATTGATCAAAGGGATTACACAGTTAACTTGGGAGCCTTGGCCTCTTACTTGAAATTTAACAGTTTTGCAAGATGCACATTCTGGTAAAGAATATAAATTAATAATGAAGAATACCTTTCTGAATCTGCTAACATTTTATTTTGGAGCTGAACAAGAAAGAACAGAATAGCTTAATGAGGGACAGAGCCATCCTTTACATAATTTCAAAGACTGCTTGATTTTACTGGTTCTCTTGCTTTTCAAATGCATCTAGAAAATACATTCTGATTTTTAACCTTTAATGCAATAGTTTATCCTTGAAAGATGCTACTAGATCTACCAGCTAGTATTTCTGCTAGCAGCTCTACCATTACACCTGATGGACTGTTTCAAAGTAGATAACAGCAAGAGAAAGCACTCACTTTTAAACAAGAAATGGGGATGATTCTGCTTCAAACTCTGCCTTATCTATCCATACACTTATTTTACTACCATCTTTATACCAAGAACATTTGAATTTTGACTTCCTGCATCTTGTTTGGAAAGAATTTTACAGCATTATACTTCCTACTGTTTAGTAACACATTATATTATTCCACAACACTGAGTGAATTTTTGCAAAGGGTACCCTGTGATTTCTGATATTGCAACTGATCATAACCATGCAGTAGTGATTGTTTGATCTGTTAGGTATTTGACATTATCTTCTAAATGTTATCTCTTCTGCCCCCCCAAATTCTGGATGTGTATAGCTGCAAAAGAAATCATCTGTTCAGTCCTCTTGTCTCAAGACTGAATCAACAGTACTTTAAATGATTTAGAAGCTATTTCATCTAGTCTGTCTTTCCTTAAAGACCTCTAATGGTGCAGACTACATAACCTGCTCCAAAGCTTCACTTTCCTTGTCCCAAACCGATTTCAAGTACAGATGTGGAGGGTTTTTGAAAGTCAAAATGCTCATATGATGCTCTAAAGCTGGATCCATTCATTCTTCTACTAAAAAGAACTCTCAGTTCAACATTACAGTTCCAAAAATATAACTGCCTGCATTAGAATTCCTATTCCTTAATTCTTTTTTAAGTGCTGCTCTGTGAAATCATTTGCGACTATGTTGATTTTGAGCAATTTATTATCACTCGCACCACCTTCCCTTTCTCTCTTACTATTCTTAATTGATTTTTCTCCTTTGGTAAGATGACACCAAAACTGCCTTTGAAAGGAAGTGCTGAAAGATTCAGTGGTCTTTGCAATCTTTTATATTTCCCCTACTGTTTCAGGGGAAGAACCGTATCTATATCTCACTGGCAAGAAATTTTTGTTGTTTTTTTTTTTTTACTTGAAGCTTCAAGAATGAGAAGCTAAATTTTGTTTTCCTCCCAACAGAAAAAAATGCTATCATATGGAGGTAAAAGTAATGACAATTTCCTGCAGTGGTGCGGTGAAGAGAAGACGGATATATAAAAGAAGTAGGAAAAAAACAAACATGAGTAAAAGAAAGCTTAAGTCTATTAACAATGCGCTGAGGTAGCATCTTCATTTTATCTATATGTCTAATGAACATTTAAAGACAACAGATCAACTAATTACTCATGGCAACCATTTATTTAGTAATAACTCTCTGTGTGGTGTCATACAAATAAATGTGCAAAACACTATTCCTGCCCTAGGGTTTTTACAATCTTAAAACACATAACTTGTATATAATTTTAAACTATCTGTTTAAGGGCTCTGTTCTGTTTGCAGTTGTAGGGGAGAAAGGATAGGTGCTACAAAATGAGTAGTAGGGCCTTAAGAAGAAACAAGTACTTTGCCTCAGAGAAGGAATCAAGACAATACTAACTGTTTTATCCCAACTTGGTCCAACTTGGTTTTATGATTTGCCATCTTCTCCTTTGTTCTTTTTCCTCTGTAGCTGCTTCTGGAATGCACTTTCCATTTCTAAAAAAGACTGTAGCTATTTCTCATTTCTCCCTCTCAGTCTATCTATTCCCAGATTTCCTTTCAACACTGTCTCTACTGCAGCATGTCTGATGAACACACTACTTCTTTTTGCCTTCTGACTTGGATAAGATTGTATTGGGATATAGGAATCTTAGACTAATTAAATGGCAAGTATATCACTCTGCTTTATGAAAAACTTTAGCCAGCCCTGCTTCTCTGATGCCCAGCCCCCCAGTTCAAGTGCAGCCTGGATTAAACAGCTACTAATCTCCCTTCAGATCTTACTTAAGACTACTCCTACTCTTCTCATTTAACCTTTCAAAAGTATAGCCTTTCCTATCCATCCTCACAGCTAAGCTCACACTGTTAATTGCAAAAACCTTAGAATCATAGAATAACCAGGTTGGAAGAGACCCACCGGATCATCGAGTCCAACCATTCCTATCAAACACTAAACCATGCCCCTTAGCACCTCGTCCACCCGTGCCTTAAACACCTCCAGGGAAGGTTAATCAACCACCTCCCTGGGCAGCCTGTTTCAGTGCCCAATGACCCTTTCTGTGAAAAATTTTTTCCTAATGCCCAGCCTGAACCTCTCCTGGTGGAGCTTGAGGCCATTCCCTCTTGTCCTGTCCCCTGTCACTTGGGAGAAGAGGCCAGCTCCCTCCTCTCTACAACCTCCTTTCAGGTAGTTGCAGAGAGCAATGAGGTCTCCCCTCAGCCTCCTCTTCTCCAGGCTAAACAACTCCAGCTCTCTCAGCCGCTCCTCATAAGACCTGCAGCACTTGTATCTAGTCAGAATGCTGTTACCAAGATAATATATGTCCTTTCCATTGCCTTGGCCATGTGATGCCTGTCTTTGCCTATCTATGCTGGTATTGCTCTTCCATTGCATGAAACACAATCTTTGCTCTCACTTCACAGAATACTTCCTTCCTTTTTCACTTACTACCATGAGGTCAGCTCCACCTTCCCCTGATACATATGCCAAGCTTCCAACTCATGCTTCCTACATTTTCTAAAACATACACCTGCACCTTCTACAGTGCCTCTCAGACTTCTGGTACACCCTCTATCAGCACCCATAGAGCTACCTCTTCTACTTTCAACCCCAAATCTCTCTCCCTCTTCCAATATACTTATGAATTTGATTGTTGCTGGTGTGCTGAGGCAAATAGATACCGCTATACTAAATACTGTCTGATTGGTTAAGCATGTTTGTCTGCATTCAACTCCCCTCTTTTTTTTTTTCCCAGTTATGTCCTCATTGCAACACATGACTGTTGAAACAGTAGCAGAAAATATTATGAGAAAAGATATAAGATTTTGAAAAAATGACTGTAAGTCACTAAAGCTAAGTTAGCTAGACTAATTAAATGTGGTTAACATTAATTTACTGTATTATTACTACTATCATAGAATTAAGAAATTTCCCAAGAAAATATATACCCATTTATACTTCCCACACATAGTGAAACACGGAGTTTTCAATTATTGTGGGGTTTATCCTTGTGAGTTGTAAAAGAAGCAGTCCAAAATACTAAATTCAGAACTTGAGAAATTTTTATCTGAATAAGAACTTTGCATTTTGTGTTCATCTCTGATGAATGGAAAAATGGAAACTAAATTCATTTTTTTGCCCTGAATTCACACCCTGTATAGCATGAATAGTTGTAGTGTGAACTCTCCCTGCAGAGAAAATATACTATAAAACATACATTGCTACTAACCTCTGCTGCAATCTTGTGGTAACAAAAGTATATTTTATGTTTTGAGTTAGATTTGCTTCCAGCTTTCCAAAAGTGGAAGGAAAAGGCAGTAATCTACTTTTCTACTCAGTTTTCAAGGTCTGATAAAAAAGTTGTAACAGGACTTTGACTAGCCTAAAATAAACATAGATAGCAAGGCATTGTTGGAAAAAAAAAATCAATGCCTTTTGTAAGTTTGTCAAGAAAATATCAGTTGTGATAAAATGTCTCCTTCTTTTTGGGCAGAGGATGCTTGGAGACTGGAAGACAGACTTCAGTGATTCAGACTGGAGACACTCAATGATGGAGCGCGTCCAAGGATTAGGCAGGCAGCACGGGAGCCATCGTGTAAGGAATGTTGACACTGAGCTGCTGTTAGGATGTGTTTTTTGAATATTTGGCCCAAACAGAAGAATTTGATCTTTTGCAGTCCAAAACTTTGTCTGTGCAAAGAAATTTGGGAAAGGGCGTGCTACCTCTCCATGCAGCAGATGCTCTGGCTGGCAGTGCCACGAGGGCACAGAGGCACCACGCTCCTGTCCAGGCACTCCAGGCACTTCAGCACTGTCTCGCAGAAAACCTGCCATTGCTCTGAGCTGGGAATGATAATCATACTGATTTGCTGTTGTAAATGCTACATTAAACTAAACAAACCTCTGTTTTTTCCTTAGGTATAGGCTATCATTTTGATATGTGTAAGAGATTCTAGCGATACAGACAGAGGCAATCTCTGCAGATTTATTAGTGCTTCTCATTAACCTTTTCACCACCTCTATCTCCTAAGCAAGGTTTCTTGAGGCAGCAGCTAAGAAACGAAACACTACCAGCATAACTGCATAAAAGCTACCCTGCCAGGGTTCCACGTGGGATACCAATGATCAATGTTACAGCTTAAAAGACTTGCTTTCTCTGCAGGGAAATGCAGCTGGGCTCCTTCAGGATAAAAACATTGCAGAGTTTCTACTTCTCTGTTCAGATTTTTCTCAGCTGATGTATTGTCTGAATCATTTTCACTTAGTACTTTCTGCTGCTTTTGAAAACCGCTACTGATATGTTTTTACATAACAGACAAACGATGATGCAGAGGACCAATCGTTAGCATTCTGCTATTAAAGAACATGACCAAATGCCTTTTTTTTTTGAGCAACAAAAGTAACTGAACCTAGCTAAACTATAAAACAAAAATATAACGAAGTATTTTTTTAAACTTTAGCTGCACCTTGGGGAGATTAATTTTGACCTTGCTCACTCTCAATTTTTTCCTTTTTGTATTTTTATGATGCTTATACAAATCATTTTGTTTAACTTTTGTTAAAGGAAAAAGGCCTCTAACATAATGCAATGAAAATTCAGAAGGATAACTTACGTGCCACTCAGTATGCCACTTATATCCCATTTTATTATCTTTTTCCCATGCCGATCTCCCAGTCACAATTCCAGCCCCATTTTTAGACTGAAGTGATAACGATGCTTGCTTTCACATTTTCTATTTTTGGTATGTTTAAAAGATAATTCTTAAGGTGATGAGAACTGTCAATGTCTTAAATTTAGAATATATATTTATGTTTTCATTAAAAGCCTTATCAAAATCCAGCTGGTAATGTACTAACTATCTTTTGGTATTGAAGTATAACACCCCTGACCTAAGATGGTGTGAAACTGCACAATGACACTTTAGTTCAGCTCCACAAAATTATAACTTGGAAAATATGTATGCTCTGCTTTTAATCTGGCACTAATGCTGCAGAGACCCAAATTCTCTTAAAAGAGATGCTCATGTATTATTTGTATATCTACGTCCATATGCAGATTTATTCTATTTTGGGCTCTTAACACACAGAATTTATTTCCAAGTTTGAAGTGTTTACCTAGTTCTCCTCCATGAGGGGATGCAGGTGACTGGGAGTTTAGTCTGCACCCCTTTCTATTCTTCCAGGCCATAAGCCAAAATTATATCCTGCATTTTTTACTTTTCTGAGTCATCCAGATAAAAGGGGAAAACAGTAAAATTCCCTGCACTGTGCATCACTCAGATAACAAACAAGTAAATACAAGCAAAACAACATCAATCTTTATGTATATATTGAAATGAAAGTACAGTCTTTCAGATCCCACACATTTGGTTCCTTTTCCTCTTTCCCACTGTTCTGTCCTTACCCGTTTTTTTTGCCCTCTAAAAGCAAGCTACTCCCTCCTCTGCATGCCTGCAGTCACCGACGCTATTCTCATTTCAGGACAGAGGCTCTCACTCCCTCTCTGCCCTCCCAGTGAGGACAACATTGATGCTCTAAATATTCTTACTTACAGCTTTCAAAAAGGGAAAGGTTCACCTCTACATCTCACCCCACTGCGCCTCCTTCCCTGTTCTGTATCAGCATCTTTCCAACCTCCAACAGAGGCTGGGGGGACTGCCTCTTTCCTTCTATAACCTTAATTGTCAAATGGTTTTGTGGCACTTCAGGTGAGTTAAAAAAAAAAGCAGCAGAATTAAAGAATTACAAAAGGGACATGCAGTGTTAAGCTTAGATCAATGGCTCCAGCAAAACTGCCGAGCAACAGCGGCAGCACAGCACCCTGGCAGCCGGGCACTGCGGTGCCCCAGCGCAGATGCCTTTCCAATGGGCCCTGCCCATGCTTGCATCGCGGCAAAGGAGAAGCCTGCTGCAAAAGAAGATTGCTACAGGAAATAAAAGAAAAACCTGAGGGATAAAAATGGATAGCTTCCAATTAAAATTACCATACTGTAATTTTGTTAGTTATCAGTGACAGACTAAAGTACGTGGCAGCTTAACTGACAAGAAAATATCCTTTTGGGCATAATATAGTGTACAGATCTTTGACTTTTTAGCATGCAGTGTCCAGATGGTACTTTTTTGCTTCATGTTGTGATCAGGAGGCAGAAAGGCCAATTCAGAAACAGTGGCAGTGAAAGCCAGCATAGATCAGAGGCACACAAGGCTGCCTGAATGTACAAGGATGTATCGTATCATTGCAGGTAATCCTCACATGAGGGTATGTACGGCAGGATGGATATTTTCTAAAGCTATTTGCTGGAGACACTATCAAGTGCACTTAGAGCAGCGGTTTGTGTAGCTGATTGGAAACCTACCCTGCTGATGATGAATGCCCGTTAAGACGAGCAACTTTTTATGCACAAGATGTAAAGAAAAATGATCGCCAAATAATAAAATGTTCCACTAAATTTCAGCATGCTATATTAACTTAGGAATGCTATTATATATTCAAAAGTTATGTCCTCTTCATTTTTTCCCGCAGTCTTTACTTTAGAGATGTGCACAATGAGCTCCCCCCGCCCCCACCCTACAGGAAAGATAATCTTTCTTCTTCAGCGCAGCACAAATCCTGCGGCTAACTCCCCTTGTGAACCTGAGTGGTATTGACATGGGGATGTAGAGTCAGGCAAAAAAACAGGCATCTTCTGATGAAACACATAAACTACACACATTCAAGAACAAAACAAAAATCTTCTAAAAGCCTGTGTGTAAGATAAGACTGCCTTGGGGGCAGCTCGAACTTACGGTCTTGGCCATTTACGCAGGATTTTACAGAGCCATCTATTACAGTATTCAACAAAAAGAAGTACTTCAAAAAGATTCTTTTTTTTTCAGTTGGAAGTACAATAATTTGTAAGTCAAAATTTGGAAGTGTTCCCAGTTTTTGGCAGTAAAATGATAATACTGGGCATATCATTTTAAAGTGGAATCTCATGGAAGTTAATTCAGACGACAAGGTCACTTTTAGACATTTTTTTCCCTTATGTTTTGGACTGAAAATAATTCCCAAATCCTATTATTTGAAGCAGGGGTACTTACCATAGCAATCCCTTCCTCCCCTGATACACATGCTACCTCTGAGATAGAGTGCCTTAAAAAAAAAAACCCTCACAAGAATATATACCAGGAGCTTCAGAATTTTTTAAGCGAAGGAAAGAAAAAGTTGTACACCAAACAATCATATACTGTACCTCTGTACTGATTGGTTTCAACATGAACTTTTCAAAAGTGTGAGATTTCTTCCTTCATATAAAAATAACCAACTTGGAAGAAAAGGACGAAAAGGATGCTCGGCTCTTGTAAGGGCTAAAATGGGGCAGTAACTTCAGTAAAACTGATAAACTAAACTCACTTTTGCCCCAGTCTTTTCTACTTCTATCTTACACTTCAAGATTATGAAGTGATGCCCTGAACCTGAAAATACTGTTACATTATTATAATTAGAACACCAAGCTGGACTAATCCAGCAATGTACAGAATGGGAGGTTTATGGGAAATCCTGATTAAATTACTGCCACCAAAATAAAGAGGCATGCGGGGCTCAGAGAGATCAACTTATCTCTAGATAAGATTAAATCAACTCACACAGAACTGAGATATCCATGAGAAGTACCATAGGTATAAAATTGTATAAAATTATACAGGTCATGGAAATATATCTGAAGAACATTTATCTCCTTTTTTTCATTCTAATTTATCTTTAGAATAATTTGGTTTGAAAGTGCAAATCTCCAATATTTGAGTAAAGCTTAAAATTCCATTTATACCAAATTTTTCCCAACACCCTTTCCTCTATTTCTCTCACATTTTTGCTCACACATAAGTCCTGCTCACATTCTATAAGCCGAACATGGTGATACACTATCAAAATGCACGCTTACATTTATCTAGAACTAAGTATAAACATTTCCAGTGTGTGTGCTTAAGATTCATTTGCTTGCCAAATGGCTTTGTCTGCTTCCTTGGTTATTGTCAGAAGGAAGCATTTTGATACAAATGACTGGATTCCTCAAGCTAAGGTACTGCTGATAATAGGATTTATGACAAGCTAAAAAGCAAAAAGTGATCAGAGATTGTTTTTAAAATGCTACCACGCTGCTGACTTCAGGTGTGAATTAAAGGCCAGATGCAAGACAAAACACACACATGGGCATATAGGGGACTGCCTGGACCACTATGCTCTGATGCACACGCCAAACTCCTGCTGATTTAAAAGCATATTTGCAAACCCACCTGACAGCATGGTTTGTAGAGGAATATTAAAGTATCACCAGTATCCTCAAATAAATGCATGTGTGGTTTTTTTTTTCCCCTGTGAAGGGCTATTCCTTTGTTTCTATAGCATCTGCTCTGTTGAGTAACAAAGCAAAACAAAACAAAGTAAGTGAGCAAGCAAATAGCAACAAACCCTTTATTCTTTAAATTGCTCCTAGCATTGTGCCTCTCCCTAACTAGCTCCTACTTACAGCCTCTGCTCTGTTTACTGTTGTTTGCTTTGTTTCTCTGAAAGCACTTCGGTACTTGACAGATAGAACAAAAAGAGAAGTGAATTCAAAACTGCAAGAACCCGCATCGAGCATATCTAATGGCCATCTGTATACATGCTTAAAAAGAGCAGAAAGCACAAAACTAAGAGATACTTTACACGATCTTTCCCTCGCTCTGCCATGTGTCATTTACACATATGAATCCAATGCATCTCAGAGATGATTATCTGGCAGTGTCCTACTAATCTGCTCATCAGTTACAGGACAGACAGGCACATTTTAAGCATATCAGTTCCTCTGTGAGTCTGAGTTAAACTGAAGCCATGAGAGATAGAAGACGAACACATTAAACCAGAGCAATCCAAAAAGATTATAAAAGCTTTAAGTGATCCAGGAGAGACCTATCGCCTAAACTAGTGAACTTTAAAACAATCTATGTTAAAATAATGCAGCAAAATATCTTTGTTAAATATTTTCTTATTTTCTTTTTTTTTTCCATATTAACAGACAACATGAAGACATTCGGTGTATTTAACACCACACTACAGATGGAAAGAATAACAACTGAAACTAATTCATTTTGATTTCTGCTTTACAAATAAGAGAAAGATTTGGTCTTCACTGAAAGATTTATGAGGCTTCTCACCATAAAGGAGCCTGGATTACAGCTATGCTTACTTTATAAAATGAAATTCTGCCGTTATAGGCAAGAGTTCATGGCTGTAATTATTTCAATGCACTTCCCAGTCAATGTGTCTTACACAGCTGAGCCAAACCCTCTCTTACATATGCAGGTCATTTCATAAGAAGTCTAAGAGCTTCAACAACTTTGTGTGACCTTGCATTGAATAACACTGGAAAATTGATTTGGCTCTAGTAATAAAAGACCGTCTGCATTATCTGCATTCTAATTATAATTAATATAACCAGGATAACTGCTGTATTATTTACGATTAGAGCTATGGTGAGCACAGTGTAATAATAATCTGCTACATAATTTTTTATTGATCTGATGGCTTTATTGCAGAAAAAACAAAATGCTACACTGCTGTACTACTAAAATTGCCTTTCTAGACATGTCTGTTTAGAGGAAGAATGTTCATTTAACATTTCTTTTATCTCATCAAATTCCCATAGATTTTAATATCAGAGAGTATGATGCTTGCTTGCATGCTTGACTTTTTCTATTTTTTTTTTTTCCTTGGCAAAAGGAAGACAAAATGGACTGATTAACGCACCCATATTTTCCATTGTTCATTTCCTGGGAATTGTTCATTCCTTGTAATTCTCTAGCAACTGGAACACATCTCGTTAACAGAATTGAACTGTACCCCAATAATGTATAGCTTTCCTTTTCAGCAGAAAACTTATCATTTTCTTTAAACAAAAATAAAAATTGAATAATAATTAAAACTTGACAAAATTAATTTAATTTCTTCACAAAACACTACGCCATCACTTAGGAGGCTATATCACTGTTCAATGACCTCATGTTTAAATTTCTTTTCCTAAATTCTGGTGAAATGGAAATGAAGTTCTTTTAATCTAGCAAAATCAATTGTAAACTGGTGTGTTTTGACAAAAACTAAATACATAGTTGAAAAGCTCAATGCAGAATTTGTAGGAATGCAGTAAAAAAAATCTTAAAATGAAGGGATTTTGCAATTTAATTATAAAATTCAGAAACTGGATAGGAAAAAATACTACACTGATTTTCCAGAAAGCAATTAAAAAGCTCCAAACACTCTTATGCCAAAATAAAATGTCCTGTAAAGTTTGTTCTTTTTTTAATCACAATATGATACTAAGTTTATTTTCTGTTATTCACTTGATTGCACGTTAAATAATGAACAATCTGTATAGATGAGCTCATTATTAGACTTCAGAGTTAATATTTACAAGTATGAATCTTGAGAGTTTATTCTTAGAACTTGCTTGCAGCTGCATCAAGACAATATCAGAAATTAATTATAATGTCAGATAGAATAAATACCTATCATATATTTATAGGAAATTTATAGATATTCAAGATTACATATTATGTTATTAATAATAGGTGTGCTGATGTTATCATCTATGAAAGAAAGACAAATTCTCACTTTCTTATTCTTCCCCTGCATGTTTTCATCTCTGCAGTCTGTGCTTCTGGATAACGTTTTCCTGTGTTTATAACAGCTTCCATACTCCTCCTTTGTAGAGTTGATTGCATTTAAGCCCTGCTGATTCCTACCCAATTACGTTATCTTAATTTATTATTTTATTGTCATTTTTTAGAAAGAATAAACAATCAAACAATTTTTTTTTGCAGCTGCACAGGTATTTAGTTCTCATTTGTATGGCTCTCAAGAGTTATCAATTTAAATTCAGTGATTTGCCATTGAAACACAGGCTTGAAATAACTTGAAATAGCTCCTGTTACTAAACCACACGACCATCCCACTAGTACAAGGTTAAAGAGAACACTTATTTTCCTTCCTAGGATCATCTGTGACTTCTCCATTTAGTGGTCTCTGCATTTTCTACTGTTTCAACTGCTCCATCTCCTTAAGTCAAAAAACTCCAAGTTTCTCTCCCACAGAACCACTATCTTTTCCTTTCCATCATGAACACTCGATGTGACATCCAGAAGGATGCCTTCTAGAGCAAATGTGTCCAAGAGCAAGGAGCTAACCATCCCAACATCTTCAGGTGTGGATGTGGCTGTTATCTCTGGATACAAACCATTTACATGTGAAGGAATGAAAACTAAAAATATTAATGGAGCTTTTCAATTCTTTGAGAAATAAATTCGGGGTTGAGATCCGTGTTAAGTATTGGTGTATATGCCTGTATGAAGGCTGGAGATATGTGCTGCACCAAATTATTTACTAATCTATCACACCAACATTTTGGGAGATTGTATTAATACTTAAGAATGAATGAAGGCATGGAGAGTATCTTATGCCTATTTTTTTCACAGTGAAACAAAAGTGTCTTATGTCTTCAGAATGGAGAGGTGTCAAAATTCCTTCTTTCTTCATACAATGCTCAGCTTATTGCAGCGGAGTTTGTTTTCTAGTGTCCTAAAGATTTTGTTTTGGTTATCATGTAATACCAAAAAGAAATTATTGAATTACTTATTTTTATTATGTGTGGTCACAACCTATTATAAATAGAGGCTGGACTTCTTCTGACACCTCAATTATTCCTATACACAGTGGATCCGTTTATAAGAAATAACAGTCTGTAAACTTGTTCTGGCTCTGAAAGTCAAACTGGGCTGTTTTTATATCACTCATCACTGACTACGGTGTTTCTGAGGACCAAATTAGGTCTTCTTTTTTAATGGCAGCTGCTGAAGGCATTCAATGCCCTCAGCAGGTTTGTACTGATATAAAACTGCTTGGAATGTATTAAACTGTTCTAAGGAGGACACATACGAGTAAAATCCAGATGACTTTTAGCTGTATTGAATTCTGCTGTAGGATCAGAAATGAGAGAGTAAACTTTTTTCTTAGCAAAGCCTTCAGAGTTATTGTGCATGCAGACAATAAGCTGATCTATTAACCAGATAAATATTATTGTTAAAGCTGTTCTTCTGAGCGGAGCTATGTATTAAATCTGTGAGAGACTCACAAAACATATATTAGTCTTAAATATGTTAAATGAAGCACAAATGCATTATTTTGGTAACGGTAGCTTCCTTTAATTAAAATTTGCTTATATATCTGCCCATTTCTTAATCATTGCCTCTGAGATTATAGCTTTTCATAAATAAGGATAAATTTTGGGAAAAGCTAAAAAGTATTTTGGAAATTTTGGAATAGTTTTGAAAGGTTATCAGCAGTAAAAATGTATAGCTGTATTTTTAACAAAGCTGAAAAATATTCAGTTGACAACTTAAGTAAAATCAGTTCAACTCCTAAAGGTTTGGTCCACAGTAAATCGCAATGATTTTGCTTGACTGTAGAGGAAATATTAGAATAGAAAGGTGACCAGATACTGAAAAAAATACAACCTCTAAGAATCTTCAGTAAGCATATCTGCTAATGCTATGTTTTCAAAGCTTTTACCCTTGAAAACCCTAGGCTTTCAGTTTGTGTTTATTTAACCACAACCAATTCATTCTGAAAATAGTACTTCACATTTTGCTAAGGCCTTGTAAAATATGAATCTCATTTCTCCCCATTCTTTCAGCACGCAAAGGGATGCCACTATCAGCCTACAATGGGGATATATATGTTCTACAAGAGGGATATACTGCAAGATTATTCAAAATATGCATAGTTACTAAGAAAAGTTGAGGGTGCAGCCCCATCCTTCCACGCTCACCCACTTCAGTTTTAATTTGAAATCCGTGTTTAATTAGATATTATTGTTCAGAATATGCACATCCACTAAAGAAGAGGCAGTTCCATACTTTTCTATGCCAAACAGAGAAGCTCCAAAAATAAAAATTGCTGTGATGTCTCCTTGTACATGTAGTCCACAGAAAAAATGTTTATGGACAAACAGCAGCAGCAGCAAGGTAAAAACACCTATCTCCTTCGACCCCTTCACTCAGTTGATCGCTGAACTTAAGGGCCTACTTTTGGACTATTTAAAATGCTAATATGATTAATAACAGGGAATTACTTTTTTACACCAAACTACACAAGGAAATTAAATGTAAAAAAACCCCTATGCTAATGCACTGTAAAGGTTGCAGTTACAAATCACAGATCTGTTCATGGATATTTCATGAGCAGAAAAAAGGCTAAATTTGTCAGATAAATTATTCATTGTGAATTATTTGCTCAGCTCTATACTTCGCATGTGTACTGTATTTATAAATTTAACAGGGATTCTGGTGGTACCTTGGAAAGAAGCACAGTGTAAACTCTGCATATTCAGTTGCAATTTTCAATTTGTCTCACCGTATGTGTTCTGTGGGTGAAATTCAACCCTCCCACACAATAGCTGGTTACTGGGGCTTTCCACACTGTTACAAAACCCACCCCCAGCTCTCCTCCTAAAAGCAGGATGGACTAGCAGCCACACTGTCTTGCCTCCCCTGGGGTGGCTGTGAAAGCCACCCGATCAGGGTAAAGAAAGGGGTACCGGCAAATTTTTCTAAAGATACAAGGTTAATCTTGCTGTTGGGGCTCATTTGCAGAAACAGCGAGTGGGTGGCTTTACGAGGTGGCTTTGTGGGACAGAAAAGCATGCCAGAGGTGTGCCAGGTCAGCCTGGCTAGCCACTCATCACCCCACAGCCTTCCTGAAATCTGTGTGAACACCTCGCTTGGTGGCAAAGCATCCCCTGACTACTGCTTGTTTAAGTTCATGCCAGCATTGGTCTTCAGTATTTTTTATGAAAAAAGACAATGTGTTAAGTCCTGTTGATTATGATGGAGCAAAAGGAGAGATGATGTTAAGATGGCAGAGAAAATCTGAAAACCAGCACTGCACAACATAGCATCTCCCCCAGTGAATGACTCCAGAGAGAGGAGGAAAACCTTTCTGAACAAAAACACCAACATGAACATTAAATGACAAAGCAAATCAATAAAGAAACTGTCACACACCAGGTCAAATCTCTTAAGTATCTTAGAGAAAACAAGTGGAACGGTATTGCTACCGCTTTACAGGTGAAAATTAAAATATGCTATAACACATAATTTTACACAACTGGCAAGAGAAGAATTTTTAATGAAAGACAGACAGAGCTTCTAGGGCTAGCTAAACATTTTTAGCTTTAGCAGGAATGCAGAGCCAAAGCGGGGAGATGATTTGGCAGTATATTGACTGCACACTTTCATCCTTTTGGCTGCTTAAGTTCTAGCAGAAGTAACTTCAACAGGACTACATTTTAATACACTAAGGCTTACACAGAAGGTATTATTTTCCCTTTGACAGGGTCCAGTGCTATTTTTATGCTGTTTGATAGAGAGCCGCTGTTAGGCCTCGGGGAAGGAATAGAGATTCTTTAAGTAGGGCTTGCCTAACAGCAGCTTCCTCCCTCCTGCCACTTCACCCACCTTCTCTGATATAGGAAATGCCTTTTTCTTTAAATAATACACGTTGTTAACTATCTCTTTGGTAATCTGCCTAACAAACCCCGTCTTGTTTGTGCAGGACGGCTAACTCCGACACCAGCCACTCTGTTTGTTAGTCCCTTCCTCCCCACTCCAGCGCCCAGCCTCCCTGCCTCCTCAATCACATGTGTTGTTTCTCATTTAAATGAACAGTTGGATTCTTTTATTTCTTACAAGTGCTGGATTCGCCTTATCGCCCTCATTCCTTTGGGGGTTGCCAATTGGTTTTATCCACGGATGTATCATTTCTCATGCTTCCCTTTTTTCTTACAAAGAGAAAGAACCACTTCGTCAACAAGCCTCTCTGGAGTGGAAGATTAAAAACCTAGACATCACCTACCTTGCAGCGCTACTCCCAACTGGGTTGTGTAAAACTCAATTAAACTTGTCCCCATTGAATACTGCATTACAGTACATTAAACAGAAAATTCTTCAAGCGTGATGACAAAGCTTGAAACCTTGCCTCAAAGCTGTTCCTCGTAGCTTTCTTTAACATTTCAGTCTTTATGGTGCAAGTCTCCCGTTGACACAACTTTAGTCCAGCTATGAAAAATCACAGAGCCCCACAGGGATTAAAAGAGAAAAAGGAGGAGGGAGAAAAAAAAAAAAAAAGGAAAAAAAAAAGAAACCCCTGTCAAAGCTGGTCTTGGCACTTTCTTTAGTGCATCTATTGAAACTATATCGCCAGCAGACTAGAACCTGAGAAGTATCAGAGAGACCTATGAACAATCTGACAATTTAGAATAACACTCCCTTCACTCTGTTTGGTTGCCTTGATGCATTTTCTTTTCTCCAAAAGAAGCAGGTATCCCCAATCTCTTCCAGTTAAAAAAATTACATAATGCCTAGAGATTGGAGCAAAATATGAATTAGAAATGGGTTCAATTTTGTGAAAAAATACTTCAAGCCAAGAATTACAACCTCCTCCCAAATCCAAATGTCAGTGCTTTCTGAGGAAGTATGCACCCAGATCCAAATACAGAGCTGCGCCTCACTGTGATGTAAGTGAAATACCAAAATGTTGATGCTAATATTTCAAGTATTAGTTTCTTCTCTTCATGAAATAATAATGACAAGTTTACCCCAAATTTGTTTTGACCTGAGCTCACACTATCTCTCTTATTAATGACTGGAAAAAATTCATATCCTTTGAAACTTTGAGTTGTCCATGGGATAAGAAAGTAAGTATTACATATTGAAATCTCTCAAAGGAAACATTATGTATGCAGAAAAATGAAAAAAAGAGGGCATCAAATACGTTCAGAAAAATTCTCACTTTTCTTAAATTAACCTAATGGGATATAGCTGTGTTACATGTCAACAGCACCAATATCAAGTGTATAAAGAGTTATCAAAAGCCTGGCTGTTTGAGTAGCTACCTTTCAACAATGCATCAATATATTACCAAATAATCCTTTATTCTCTTGACTCTTTATAGTGATGGATGTAAAGAGACATGCTAAGCATCTAAGTCTTTCCTAAATAATAAGGCTTAAAATGTTTGTTTCTTACCGTGCCTTAAAAGGATACATACAGCTGCTGCACATGCTACAAAGCATTTCAAAAACATTTCCACTCAATAAGAACTTTTCTTCATTTCAGCCAGAAATGCTGTAAATCATGTGTTCATTATTTGGACTGTTCAGACATGAAGATGATTGTATAATTCCTTCTCTTTCTTGTGTACTATAATTTTAGTTTATATGAAATATTCTGTGTAGATAATACAAAAAGATTCTGAGGATGTCATATGCTATGCATGCTGTTGCTCTGCAAAGCTTATTTATTAGTCCTGCTATAGTAGTTAAGTGCTAAATTATCACACATAGTCTACTGTATAGGCTCTGAGGAAGAAAGAACAATGCATCCCATTTCCAAAAGGGAACAAAGAGCTGGCAAATATTTAAGGATGCTTTCCATAGACAGCCAAGACCACTCAGTCCCCAGATGCAGGAAGGCAGGCAGGGAAGTGAAAAGACCAGCATGGGTGAGTCAAGACCTTCTGGTTCAACTGAAGAGAAACAGGGAACAGCACAGGCAGTGCAAGCAGGGACAGGGAACCTAGGAAGAGTATAGGGATGCTGCCCACTTCTGTAGGGTTGGAGTCAGGAAGACCGGGGTGCAACTGGAGCTGAACTTGGAGAGGGAAGTGAAGACCAACAAGAAGGGCTTCTACAGGCACATCAACCAGCAAAGGAAGGTTAAAGAAAGCGTTTCCCAACTGATGAACAGAAATGGTGACGTAGTATCAGCAGACAAGGAAAAAGCTGAGGTAGCCAACAGCTTCTTTGCCTCAGTCTTCACTGACAACCACTCTCCTCACCCCTCCTGGGTCAATGGACAACAAGAAGGGGACCAGGAGCGTAAAGCCCCTCCCACTGTAGGGAGGGGCCACCTGAGAAACCTGAACATATATAAGTCTATGGGACCTGATGAGATGCATCCCAGAGTCCTGATGTGGTGGCCAAGCCACTCTCTATGATATTTGAAAAGTCATAGTAGTCAAGAGAAGTCCCTGGTGACTGAAAGAAGGGTAATGTTGTGCCCATTTTTAAAAAGGCTAGAAAAGATAGAATCATAGAATCATCAGGCTGAAAAAGACCTCTTGGATCACTGAGTCCCTAGATGACCCTGGGAACTACTGAACTGTCAACCTCTCCTCTGTGTCTGGGAATATCATGGAACAGATCCTCCTAGAAGCTATGCTAAAGCACATGGAGAGTGAGGAGGTGATTCAAAATAACCAGCATGGCTTCACCAAAGGCAAGTCCTGCGTGACCAACCTAGTGACTTTCTGTGATGGGGTGACCACATCAGTGGACAGTGGAAAAGCCATGGATGTCATCTATGTGGAGTTCTGTAAAGCCTTTGACATGGTCTCCCACAACATTCTCCTCTGTATCGGAGAGATATGGATTTGATGGGTGCACTGTTTGATGGATAAGGAATTGATTGGACAGTTGCATTCAGAGAACAGTGATCAATGGCTCTATGTCCAGATGGAGATCCGTGACAAGCAAGCAGTGTCTCTCAGGGATCCGTATTGGGACCGGTGTTGTTTCACACCTTCATCAATGATGAAGACAGCAAGACTGAGTGCACTCTTAGCAAGTTTGCAGATGACACCAAGCTGAGTGGTGTAGCTGTCATGCCTCAAGGATGGGATGTCATCCAGAGGGACTTGGACAAGCTAGGGAAGGGGGGCCTGTGCAAACCTCGTGAGGTTCAAAAAGGCTGATGGGGGGTGACGTGATTGAGACCAGCCCTGTGGAGAAGGACTTGGAGGTGCTCACTGATGAGAAGCTCGACATGAGCCGGTAATGTGCGCTCGCAGCCCAGAAGGCCAACTGTATCCTGGGCTGCATCAAGAGAAGCATGGCCAGCAGGTTGAGGGAGGTGTTTCTGCCCCTCTAGTCCACTCTTGTGAAATCCCACCTGGAGTATTGAGTCCAGTTCTGGAATTCCCAACATAAAAAGGATATGGAACTGTTGGAACGGGTCCAGAGGAGGGCTACAAAGATGATCAGAGGTCTGGAGCACCTCTGCTATGAGGATAGACTTAGGGTTATTCAGACTGGAGAAAGCTCCGAGGACACCTTATAGTAGCTTCTAGTACCTGAAGGGGGCCTACAAGAAAGCTGGGGAGGGACTTTTTACAATGGCATGTAGTGATAGGAATAGAGGGAATGGCTTTAAATTGAGGGAGGAGGGAGAGAGGGAGGATGGGGAGAGGGGGAGAGAGATATAGACTAGACATTAGGAAGAAATTCTTCATGCTGAGGGTGGTGAGGCACTGACAGAGGCTGACCAGGGAAGTTGTGGGTACCCCATCCCAGGAAGGGATGAGGGCAGACCTCATTGCTCTCTACCACTACCAGAAAGGAGGTTGTGGAGAGGAGGGTAATGGCCTCTTCTCCCAAGTGACAGGGGACAGGACAAGAGGGAATGGCCTCAAGCTCTGCCAGGGGAGGTTTAGGCTGAACATTAGGAAAAAATTTTCACAGAAAGGGTCATTGGGCACTGGAACAGGCTGCCCTGGGAGGTGCTTAAGGCATGGGTGGATAAGATGCTGAGGGGCATGGTTTAGTGTTTGATAGGAATGTTTGGACTCGATGATCCAGTGGGTCTCTTCCAACCTGGTTATTCTATGATTCTATGAAGTGTTCAGGGCCAGGTTGGATGGGGCCTTGAGCAGCCTGATCTTGTGGGATGTGTCCCTGCCCATAGCAGTTGGGTTGGAACTAGATGATCCTTAAGGTCCTTTCCAATGGAAACCATTCTATGAGTCTACGAAAAGCAAATGTAATTAACCAACCCAGACATTGTCAAAATGTTAGGACTCAATTACTTCTAGAAGTTCCTTTTCATGTTCTGAACTCTTCATGAAGTCCTGCATTGCTTCTCTCTGGCATTGTAATTTTTCAAAAAGCCCTACTGATAGCACAATATTTAGAACCTATGATGGAGGGGTGGTAGGGGACTTGTAAGCTCCTGCCAATGTCTTACTTCGTCTGGTGACAAGTTTTCCTGTCTCTGGAGGGCAGAGTTCAGTATCTTTAGATACTTATAGTTATGATATGTTATACATGCTAGAAAAGACTAATCAGAGACTTGGTTCATCCTAGTTTTGACATTTCTTCTATGCAGCTGAATTTTTGAAGAGTAGGAAAATGAGAAAAGAAATGAGAAAACTTAATGAGAATGGCTCTTTACTCCACTATATCAGTTTTGTACCAGCATATGACAATGAAGGAAGTAGACTGCAATGCAAAAAAAAAAAAAAAATCCACCAACGATATGCTATGTACTGAAAATATTTTAAATATCCCAAAACAGCTGTTTCCTGCGTTAAGGGTATAGTCTAACTGGTTCACTGCTATGCAAAAAGTCTGGTTTTCATAGAAATAATAGATATCTCAGGATAAAGCAAAATAATAAAGCAAATTAATAAAGTAACCTTATGAGAATCTTGAGTTAAAAACTCTAAGCTGTCTCTAACAATATCAAAGAAAAGCAGGATTGTTTCCTACATAAAACTAAACTGATTTTCCTTAGAGTAGATCTTTTCCTTCTTTTTCTGTCCTGCATTTGCAGTATTAATCTACAAAACTTTTTAGCTTAACAAATATTAACCCACTTTCATCAGAGATGCCATATGAAAATAAATTGGAAAAGGAACAGTGTATATTTTCTTTGTTGTGCTCAGACGGGTATATGTGCCTACTAGTTAATTTTGGGGGGCTACAGCTAACAAATCCATTGCAGTATGATTCACAGGCAACATTTTACCGGGATCTGACAAGTTGTTACTATGTGAAGTGACATAGTTTGATAAATCAAGTGTTTGACTCATGGCATACAGCTAAAATCTGATCGGATCATTTCCAGAAGACAGAATTAGAATCAGATTAACTGTTAAAAACTGCAGGCTCTTTCTTTTTCCCCACTAGCCAACATTATTAGTAATACTGGCTGGAGTCTGCCAATTACAAATGTAAATTGACCCAACTTACCTCCTGAAAGAAAGAAAGTAAAGAAACAAAGTAAAAGTAAAAAATGTTGCCAGATATTAATGGTAGATTGGCAAGCTAATGGGCTCAAAGGAAATCTCAGCTAATCAGCTTCTATTGATTCTTCTGTAACACTAACGTCCCAGAGACAACAACACAAGGGATAGGATACAGCCATACAAGGCTGGCACGCAAAACCAGCAGTCCCAAACCTAAGAATTTCTTTCGATATCTTCATCTGAAGGACCAACTCTTAGATCTCCTATATACTGGTTTAACAGCCTAAGAGAGTCCCAATTCAAAAGGATGCTCTTTTCAAGGAAATTACATCTCAATGGGTGCTTTTGGAGACTTCTCTGACTCAGGAACTGTATTCGCTCTATACAATTAGACCTTCAAGTATTCAACTATTCCCATGTTTAGACTTTGCAATAATTAGCAACATACAATGAAAATCAAAGCACCAACACTAGGATCTTATTTCCCTTCACCGAATAAGTACATATGTTCTGAAGGAGAAAAAGGTCATATTTCAGTTCATCTTATTTTGGAATCTTTCAGCTGAATATATTGAAGAGGTTTTTTAAGTAATTGTTCTGAAAATATTTTTTTCTGCTTAACATCACTTAAGAGAATTTTTATAAAGAAGGGGAAATGTGTTTTGGAAAGAAAATTTTTATGATGCTGTGGGTGAGTTTTTAAATATGCAAAAAAAAATCAGGCTGCTCAATGTCGAAAGCCACTCTATTTGTTATGTCCTAGATTATAAAATTAAGATCAAACCAAAGGAAACCATGCAGAATGTTGTGCCTTTTACATATATTTCTGTAGGACAAAATGAAGTGAAAATAAATAATGAATTATAGGAAGTATATCAGAAAGGCAGAGCAGTACCACACATATAAAGCTGATGATTATATCATGGCAAGCCAGAAAATTGTCATGTCTCAGACATTATGGTGCAGTGGATGTAATTGAGAAATAGCTTGCATGTACAAAACCAGCATTTGCTCCTTGACTCACTGCAAAGCTTATGACATTTAGGGATTTACATAGCAATTACACAGAAAAAGAAAGAACTGTATTTAAAGAGTGGATCTTAGCAGATCTTCTGAGAGACTGCAAAGCAGAAAGGGCCAACTCTCCACGGCAAAGCTCTCCATGACAGCCAACTCCCCGTGGGACAACTCTGTGCATGACAATTCTATATGGTTGACTCCCCACCAGGATAACTCTGTGTGGGGAGGGTTAGGGTCAGGGCTTGGGGCTCCCCACATAGAGTTGTCCTCAGGAGAGTAGGGCATGGAGAGTTGTCCTAGACCCAGTGCAACGGGCGAAAAGTGAACTCCATGAAAGCAACAAATGTGGTTCATTCTTTAAACCATTACTAAAATATCAACTTTTTTCCTAAATTAGCTAGTAAAAACCAACTAAAATACATAATACTTTGCATCACAAAACAGCTTTCTTAGTAAATTGCTCCTGCACCACTGGTCCACAAAAGACTCTCAGGATCTGAACAGGGGTTCTGAACATATAGCCAACACTTGTTTAGCCCCAATTAAATTCCACTTTAGGAGGGAATGGAAGATAAAAGTCTTAAAGTCATACTTCAGGCTACACTTTCCACCAGAGTAAGTCACTGAAAAGTATCATTGTTTGTGATTTTATACTTCACCTCCTCCAATGATAAATATAATTTAATTGAACCTTAATCATAAAACTGGTTTAGCTTTAGCAATCTGTCACTCTTATTTAAAATTTTCATTTAATCGTAACTTGAAAATGCATTTAAACCTTATATAATTTAAATCCATTAAAATGCATGTGCCGCCACCATAAAAGCAAACCTGTTCGCTTTTAAAAGAATGGTTCATTAACAGAAGATGCATAGTGATCACTTGATGCCACCCCTCTCATTTCCTGGTGTAAAACAGTTCCTTTTCATCGCATACTTTAAGTTCAATTGCCCATCTTATAGTATCAGTAAACATTTTGGCTGGCCAAAGACAAAGTTGTCTCCCCTTTGTTTTAGATGCTTCTGTTTGTATGTATCCGAACATTTGTTTCAGGTGACAGACAAGCCACAATACTTTGTCTTAGTTACCAAGTTGAAGGTTAGGGCGTATCAGTCAATTCCTGTTAACCCACTGATCTTCGTTTTTTTCAAAATGTCTTTAATTTGTTCAGTGCATGAATAATTTGTGCACTGTCCTTACTGTTCAATATGCTTCTATTACATTATTTTATATATTCTATTCTAAATTTTCAATTTGTTTGTGTTTCTATATCACCACCGCTACAAAGAAGAATTCTCCATTCTCACATCCACAATAATGTTATGTATTATCTGGCTGTGCACTTCTGTTTTTTAAGTAAGAAGTTACAATGGTTACTAAATTCATCTGATTAAGTCTGAATACACTTTCCTTCTAATACAATCTGTCTTTTCAATATTCATTCGAAATTGTTTTGCACTCCCTAAAATGCATATTTTCCCCTATGCCATCTTCTATTTTCACTACTTTATTGCAAAAGTAGCATTTTTCTGTAATTTATAAAGCTAATACTAGCACTTTTCTTGAGCCTTAAAAATGTTAGCTAGGACTTACTCTTTCTATCTTCTAAACTCTTTTCCAAATAATATGTTGTTGTCTATGCAAAGGTATATGTTGCAGCTATAGGAAGAGATTTCAGAACCTTCTGTGGCTTGAGTTAAACACTAACTGAGGCTTGAGTAATGTATGGATGTGTATATGTATATATATATATTTAAATGTGCATGTATGCATGTATATATGCCTGTATACTAGGTTATTCTCGTAGGGAATTACTGTAGAGGCAGTTTCTTCTTCAGCAAGAAACCTTGGTTCTGCATGCCAATGACCAATTCAGTCATGCGCATCACCATTTACTCACAGAATACTTTTACTAAATCTGCTTCAACACTGCAACTTGCTTCAAATATCATAACTTCAGCACACTCTAGAATGGATTTTGATTTGTCTGCATCACATTGCCCCACATGCCCTGATGGAATGAAACTGAAACAAGGAAGAAAAAAATCAAATCTGAAACAGCTTCCTTTCCCACTCCCCTCTTCTTTTTGTAACACTAATAAAAATTACGTTTTAAGAAATCTACTAAGTTCTCTCCTCGTATGCAGTAGCAGGTGTTTGTTCCTTAAATACTGAACACACATTGAAGCAGATTGTAACTTCTCCATAATATCTTCAGTTATCTTCAAAGAAGATCAGTATGCTGGGAAGGCTGAGTGGTGCCTCAGCACTGATGGAGAGAAGGGCAGCTGCAGGCAATAGGAGCATCCTGCCTTATTGGCAAGGGGAGCTGCAACAAGAGAGTTCCATATTTTGCACAACGCTGGAGTTTCCCCCCTAACTTTCACTCTCCCTTCTTTCCAATTGCTACACAGAGTTCATAACCCGACCCAAATAACAGGGTGAAGCTACCATTACATTATCAAAAGTGGATGCGGTCTGCACTGATGGCCTAAGTGCCGCAGTGTCTGCCGTAAAGTCCTGCTCCTTGTGGCATCACTCTGCAGAAGGGAACAGCGCAGGAATGCTATGGGAGGAGAGAAATGTTGACATTGATCTTTGGATCAGAAAGTACACAGATTGATCCCCAGGATCAATACAGGGATCAGGATTCAGTCACACATGATCTCTGGCAGCAGCTCTTAGGTAAATTCTGGAAAAC
The DNA here is from genome assembly GCF_032191515.1 of Phaenicophaeus curvirostris. Taxonomy (NCBI): domain Eukaryota; kingdom Metazoa; phylum Chordata; class Aves; order Cuculiformes; family Cuculidae; genus Phaenicophaeus; species Phaenicophaeus curvirostris. Next base: position 79,227,749 of record NC_091394.1, on the reverse strand, counting down.
AATGCAGAGGGATATGTATGGACGGATGTGACTAAGCATTACGTCTTGATCTCAGTTTCTGTTTAAAGAAATCCACACACCAACAGAGCTTTTTCAGTTGCATTCACCTCTGAATCTATTTTTCTGAGCACAAAGCAAAGCTCAGTGTCCTTGGTATTCCAGAAGGAGCTGTCTATTTCTTTTAACATACATGTTGGTTTTATACTTCTCTAACATCTAGAAGGCTCTTTAACCTTCTAAATTAACTATAAGAACAAAAAATGAGCACAGATTGCTCTTATAAGTAACACAGATTCCATGTATCATCAATAAATAAATAAATTAGGTAGGATTCAAAATGTGTCTAGGGAATTTAGAAGTGAGAAGTGCTGGCTGTGCCATTGGCTATGCAAGCACAGCAATCACCTGCTGGAGTCTCCAGAGCAACAAGAATAGGAACTCAGGGCTCTGATAATAAATCACTGGCTTGCAGGTCAATTAAGTGGCCAAGAGTCATTTGAATTGCACCTGTCATGGCATAATAATGGTCTTGCTTGTAAATAGCTAGAGACAAAACACATCCAACAGTTTTAACATTACATTCCAGGCCATCCAGCCCTACATCCCGGCTGCACATCATAGCTGCACATCACAAATAGTTTTTCCTGGGAAATTGGCACCTTGAACATCACGAGAGTCTTCTCTGAATTTTGACTATCAGGCTTACCCCATGTAGAGGTAAGGAACATAGAAATCTCACACCACATTATCCATTAAATATCGAATCACCTTGAATGGGAGAAGAACGTATTTTTTTTTAGCTTTTGCTTTTATATAGCAAACCATTAGTTTGTCTTGTATCACAAATACACAGTAGGAGTATTTGACATGAAGCACTATGAAACAGGTTGCAGATTAATCCAGCTCTCTTTCCTCCCATACAGACATTTTACACTCAGCACAAATGGAGCTGCCTGAAAAGAATGACCAAGGTTCAATTTTAGGCTCCTAGGCTGTGGTTTCACCTTGACAACAGCTCTTTCATTTCAAGCAGTAACATGTGCCAGAATCCCTAAGGTGTTTTCATTTTTGTCAAGAAGTGTAGGAAAAAAAGAAAAAAAAAAAGCCCAGTATGAGAAAATGATAAATCTTAATTCACAAGCTGCAGGACTATCTCTGTGTTTCCAGCACAAAACTTCAAATCCAATCCAGGACCTGGATGTGTATTAGAAGGCTGCAGATTTAAACCTTGTCCACCATGATCAAACTGGATTTATGGAGCATCATAACTCTCCAGACACCATCCAGCAGCTTATTAATTTAATAGACTCCTGTCCATTCCATGATGTTCCTGCCCTGACAGTCTCTCAAGATAAGGCGAAAGCCTTTTGACAGGACAGAGTGCATATATATTTTCTTCTGTTTTCTTGTGGATGGGGTTGTCGACAACTTGAAATGTGTGGCTCAGCAAATTTGGGGGCTTTTTTCTTCCCTCTTGCTTTGCAGGGAAGATTACAGTGGTAACACTACGATGAGCCACAGGGGTCATAAGGTTTACTGTAGCCTTCAATATTTATTTGGCATAACAGATGGAAAAAAATAATTTAATTAAAAAGAAAATAAACCGCATGTAGCATTTATGTCATATCCTGAAAATAATGGCAACAGTTTTCTTAAAATGATTTCTAAATGACTGATTCTACTGCAATTGACTGAGAAAAATGAGGGACAAATATGTATCTTGCAAAAAAAAAATTAAAAATCTCTGCATGATCTTTGCATTCATTTTTTGCCAGCAGTGCGAATGGTTGAAATAATATTTCTTTGGTCCTAGTGTGAAGTACGGACCGGGCTACTCTTCCATCCTGAATATTTTCTCATAGGTGAGGTTAGACTCAGTTTACAGCTTTTATAGCTTCAGTCCAAAATATATAATTCTGTGCAAATCACGTCAGTTTTCTTCCTCTTTCCTTGCCTCCTCAAATGAAAAAGATTTCAATCCATGGAATAAACTACACAATAAGTGACAAGAACATAAGTAAAAAAAGCAAACCAACTTACATACAAGAAAAACCTACAAATATCATTTGGCCGTTATGTAAATGAAATGCCTGAACAAAAGCATTTTCATATTGAAAGTGGAAATACAGGTGTACCCCTGCATTTCTTGTCATCTTCCCTTTATTATCTACAGGCCTGGAATTTAGAGGGCATGTAATAATTCACTGTACGCTATTATATGCATCTTGTACTAATACCATAAAGATGCATAAAAGAACCTTTTCCTTGTAGATAATTAAGACCATACACAAGGCCCTGACCTCTAAACTCCCTAAAGCAGAAAATCTCTCATTGGATCAATATGCCAAAGTAAAAAGTAAAAATTAAGTACAATCTTGCTTTGTGAGTTCTTTGAAGCTGAACAGTGTCTGAGTTAAGCCCACAACACTGTGTCTACCATCAGCAAGCAATAAATATCACTAGCCATGGGACAAATATTTTCTCCTTCTGTGGCCAGCACAGAAAGTAGGACTGATTTGCAATAGTTTTGTTTACAGTAGCATCATTAGGCATCCTTGACTTCTCAACATCCTAGCAAACCCAAATGTGAATCATGCCATTCACTTGCCTACCAATCATGTCTTACGTCTGTATCCCAGATGCTTTCTTTCAGTGACTGGGATGGTCTATTGTCCTTGTAGACATATCATTTTATGCAAGCATTATACATATAATCATACTTCTTTTGAAAAATATTTTGCATTTTTTCAGTGTTGTGGAAAAACAAATGTAAACCAAGCTCTTCAATGGACCTTTGATATTAAGATAAGTGTTGCATGCATTTTGTAAAAAACTCAAGATTTTTTGTCAGTGGATACAAAGAGAGAACAAAAATCTTGTAGTGCCATCAAAGACTTCAGCACGTTGTCTAGCTAATGAAGGCATCCAGTGGGACAGCAGATACTGCAGTTTTCTGACTGTCTACGTAGAACAGACTAAGTAAATTCACTAAATTTACTTTTAATAGTATGTGGAAGGAAGCCCCTTGCAATCTAAAATATATGATCCGGCTTAACCTTTGGCTTATTTAACAACTTGTTCTCTGACCCAAAACAAAATATACTTATGTTCTAATGCAGCAGTGTTTGAACTCCTTAGGGTGTTTGACCTGTGTCTCATCAGGGTCTCTAATGTTACATGTCTGTGGCACAATGTACCATTATGTTCCCTGAAGCTGCAGGGAAAAAAAAAAAAATAGGCAACCGACTTTTCCTATGGGCTAAAAAATAGACTGATTACTTCACATTAGTAAAATTAATTAAAATTGCCTTCAGTTCTTACTAATAGTTTCATGTAACACTTTTGCAGGTTTTTTTTTCATCAATGCATGGCACATACATGAGCTAAATAGCTCATCCCAGTACCAGTGAAATAAGTAAACAATTATGTATTTACTGACTTATTTTAAGTCGACTGCTGGGGAGTGCAGCCAAGGGAAGCACTGGCAGAGCCGAGTGCTGCCCGCTGTTTCCAGCCCAGGCTTCTGCTTTGCCCTCTTCTCTGTGCTGCCTCTCCTCCAGTTTCTATTTATAAATTAGCTACATGACACAGTTTCAATGTGGGCAGCTGTCATTTTAACTAATCTCATCTTGTAAATCCACCCTAGCAGGCTTGTTCTCTATTGTGATTGGAGAACAGACTTTTTTAGGCAGCTTTCAAAAGCAGCATCTGTTTGAGCAAGCACCCATCCCTTAGCTGTGTGGAGTAGCACTCGCTCGAATCCCACCACCTCCCCCAGCCCCCCCGCCCCCAGTTTTGTATTTACCAAAAGAAAATGACAATTCTCGGATCTCACCCGTAGGCAATATCCTCCCTAGCCAGGATTTTGTTATAGTCGCTCAGTGGGCACTGATTGCGATTTCACTTATGGAAGGGATGGAGGCTTTTTATGGCATTCGATATCATGTATCAGCACCGCCGGGACAATTAACAGGACCATCCTGTGGAATTACTTACTAAGATGTCACGCGGTGCCTATGGAACCGTGCTGGGGCGAGGACACTTCTTTCCTCCTTCCACATCCTCTCAGAAATAACAAAGAGCATAAACTACTCAGTGAGGCCAGGCAGCAGAGGAAATAACATCGGTAAATCACTAATGGAAATGCAAAACCAAACACTGCCTCACGCAAAATGAAATGACAGACGGCTCAAGAAGCATGTGAGATGATGCCAGAGGCTGGCTTCTTTTTGGCAGCTGTCTCTGACCCCATTCCACCACCCTATACCCCAGCACATGGCCCTCCTCTCCAAAGGGCAGCTACTTTGTGATTTGGAGTTCACAGCCAAAGATGCACACTGCAGCTGCCACCTGGCTGGGCAGCGTGCTTGGTGGTATACAACGAAACACAACCCAACCGGCCCAGACACACGTTAAACATGTTGGTTTTCCTGCACAGAGTTATCCTGTGGTGCTCTGCAATCAATTACTGTTATACCACCATCATTAATAATTTTCTTAATGAAAATGATTCTGTTGATCTCCGTTGTATTTTAATTATCAGAGTTAAGCATAATTACACTGCAGCTCTGAGCTGGCATGTAGACTCCTTTAGGGCGCAATTTTGTTTTAACACACTGATAATGTAATTTTACATTGTGTCAGTTGTTTAGTTATTATCCAGTCGTACAATTCCGCTGTATTCCTGATAACAGATAATAACCTTAGCACCTCCTATATCCTGAAGTCATTTAAAAAGCAATATTGGAATTTCACAACTAGCTAACTTAATCGCCTTATGATTTTATAATTCCCACAGCTAAATATTTGTACAGACGCCCTGTTTTAACAATGCCACTAAACATACGGCATCCATACATTTCACATAAATGGCTTAAATAATATCTATAAAAATGTCTACTGTATGAACATGGTTTTCAGTCTGTGGAACTGTAATTTTTACACTGTTTCTATTCTATTTAGTCATAATTAATTTCAAAAATCCCTTACAGTCCCAGTGGAAGATGTGTAGCTAATACCCTAGCCCCTTCCCTGGTTGTGGGGGTTCTCCTACTTCTGGTCTTAAAACAGGTCTGGTCCACAAATCTGTGAGGCACCAATACTTTGTGCTGCTGCAATGAATACACAGTTCATGCATTAATACTTCCCACCAATGTACCTTGCTTGAATTACTGAAACTCTGTAGCTGATGGCTAATTTTTGGAAAGAACATATTTATAATTTTAGATAAGGTACAATTCCTAAAATCTGTCTCTAAAATTTCAGGACATCTCTTATATTATTGAATAGACTATTTTTGAAACATGAGAGAAGTTTGACATAAATACTAAAACAAAAAGGGCATGTCTTTTAAATGTAATTACAATTGTAATAGTTTCCTTTCAGAAAAATCGAATGGGATAACGGCATGTGTCACGAGTAGCCAGCTTGTATCAGAGCTTGTATTATAAAAGGGATACTAATGAACAGTTTTTCCTTTTTCTAATTTGTCCTAGTATTGGGGAAATGTAGTTATAGAAACTACAGATAGAAATAAGTGATCCTAGACTAAAGAGAATTAATTTCAAATACTGAATAGTTATTTCATAGCTACTCACTCTGAATGTACTCTGATGTATGATTTTAAATAACTGGCTTCTTAATCTAAAAATTTATACAGAAGATGAATTGTGATTCCACTGTAATAATTTAGCAATATAATCCTATACAAATACATCATATATATATACATGTATATACACACCCACACTTTTCGTGTTTGCTTGCCAAGGAACAAACATTTTATGGAGAGTTTTGACGGCAAATAGGAAGTTAGCTAGCCAGCTCGGATTCACTTTCAATAGGAACTACATGCAATGATTCTCTTCCTGTGATTATTCTGTGGACAATACATATGTGACTATGGTGCCTATAGCTTCTGGTGAACAAGAAGTCAGGCTGACATTCCTATGCTTGCCTGAAATACCTGGGGGAAATTCTGCTCTCAAAGGCATCACTGTAATAAGCTAAAAGGAAATAAAGTATGTGCTTCTGAGTCAGCAACTAATCAACCAGTACCATGTACTGACAGCCAATCCTCAAACTTATTTTCCTCTTTGAAATGTGTCAATTTACTCAACTCATCTCATCTTGGCTATAGTAAGGAAAACAGCTCCTAGGTGACCAAATCTGCTAAATGCACAATTCCAAACATTTGTCCAGCTAATTGCTTTCAGAAATAACAACGTATTGCTAAGCAAACTAACAAAATTATACACACACATCTACAACATAACATTGAATTACAATTGCATGCCAGCTGACATCATTTCATTAGAAATAATGGCACTATAGGAGACAGAAAGCTGACACAAATCAAGGCAATGTAATCTGGAATGATGAGATACAAATTGAAGAAAGAAACATTATTCTATTTATTTATTTTACCATCTTCTATTTGACATTGTTTTGTGATCCAAGCCAATTAATCTTTCTAGTACAAAAATGCCAGCAGAGCTCAGGGCAACTGTAGGTGCTTAATGAACAATAGAGCAGCCAACTCAAGGTGCAGAGAGGAACAGAATACAGCGAAGGAAAACCGTATCTACAACTTATTTCCCATATTAGTTTAGGTTTTTAACATGCATTTATAAATTTAGGCTCAAATGTACCCTTCAGTTATAATACACATCTGCAACAGAGATAATAGAATTCACCTTGAGCACCATTAGGACTGTCTCGCAGTACCTTGTGAGAAAAGTACTAAAATAACCATCATCACTAGTGAAACAAAATCTAGCATGTTTGAATGAAGAGAGTAATGTTTTGGGCTACTCATATTGCACCAAACTGAAGAAGGTTTTTAGCATCAAAAAAAAAAATTATATTTCAATAGATTCAATCACATAGATAGCACTGAAACTGTGTAATGAATTAGTTAGTGTTTGTTAAGTACTCTGAAGATGAAAAGTCTTACTGGTATATATGCGCTAAGTATTATTATAATTACAGATAGAATGTAATACTTGATAAGACATCATCCTATGGGAATTTGCAGAAGCTGTATTTTGTAGTGAAAGTAATTTCCCATTAGATTAAAAAGTTGTTGCAGAAAAGTTTGCCTACGAGTATTCACTACTATGAATAGCAAACTGCCACTCTGGATTCATGAGAAAATCTTCACTATATTACTCAGAGCGCTTTGCTGCTTCTTCTGCTTGGGCAGCAATCAGCAAGCTGTGAAGGAAGGGTGGCTCAACCCTTTTTAGATCTGAGCCCAGTTCTCTAGTACTGCAGGTGTTTCAGGTTGCAGAATGAATATGTTGGCATTCTGTAATTATAATAGAAAGAATTTCTAAGACCCTGGTGTGCAACTCATTTTTAACATGCAAATTCCCTGTTTTCAGCGTTTCAACTTTCAAAGGCTTGTGGCAGTTTAAAAGCAATCCTCTTATAAGTGTATAAATTGCAATGATTATAGGAACAAGTTGTAATTGTTTCTAGTAAGTTTTTAGGAGTCTTTGATGTTATGATTAGTGTTTTGTATGTTAATATTTTTATATGGGTGCTTATTTGCCTGGATGCTTGTATGCTTAAATGGTCACTAGGTTGCCTCAGCAAACAAATCTTTGATCTCAGTATGTCTGTTTGGTTAGAAATAAAACCAAAAAGAAATTAAACAAGAGCAGTTCATGTTCTGAAGCATTCACAAAGTACTGAGATTGGTGATTAAAATGCAAGGAAGAAGCCATAGTTTTGCAATCTGATCTTTGGCAGGAATGCCAAAACCAGCTACACTACAGATGTTATTCTTATTCCATGTATTCAAGTAGTGGGGTTTTGGGTGTTTAGTTTGTTTTTGGTTTTTTTTAAACATACTGCAATGATACCATAACCAAATTCAGAAAGCTTTCACAGTGACTGACCAAGCAGTGTGGTGCACAGTCCATGGCAACTATGGGCTGAACTCAAGGCTCTTTGGGTTGGTTCAAGATGCAAGACAAAAGCTTTTGCATCTTGAAACAAAGTAGATTTTCTATGCAGTGGGCTAGACAAGGCATGTTTGAGAGGTCTCCTAAGAACTCATACTGATTTTAACATACCTGATAATTCACATAGGACAGAAATGATATGCACTGCCACTAGCTAATACATTCCAGGGAAGCATCATCATGTCATGCCACTACACAGAGACGGGAATGTCAGAGGTAAGCACCCTAAAATCCACTTCCAGTTATCTTATGTTACCATGCTGACATGAAGGCTTATCATGGTTCAATCGAGTTTGAATTGTTATAAAACCAAATTTAAGTTAGTAGTCTACAATATATGTAACATGGTGAAACGCTGTCCATCCAGTATGTCCAATAAAATGTCAGAAAGAAGTCACTTTTTTCAAGTGTATAGATTTTACTGATGTTTCCCAAGAGGCACTAACTTTCAGAGAGAAATGGTTGATATATCTTACGTCAGCTGATGTCCTTCTGTATTTAGAAAGCATTTAGTACACTACAGACACCATGTTGGGTTTTTATATCATTAGAAGAAAAAAAAATACAAAAACCAAAAGCAGTGCCAGTTAACAAAACAGTAACGTAAACTGTTCCACTTTAAGGTGAAACAAACTACTTCAATTTCCTATCCTGCAACAGGTATATTTTTATCTCAGTACCTTGCACAAGAAAGTAGAGAAAAAAATCAGCTTCTGTTTACCTTTGCTGTACACAATGCAGTTGTTTTTGTTGTCTTCTACTCCTTGCCAAGTCACATCCAGCAACCACTTGGGGCCAGCAGTCAGTACCATAGGGACTGAAGCCTTTGTCTTCTGTAGGAAGGATGATAACAAACAGATGCCATTTGCTTGCCTTGATTAAGAACTTGAATAATAATAGTAATAATCATTTTATTTGCAAACAACAAAATCTCCAAACCCATAAGCTAAGGTCTTATTCCCTTGCCTCAGGATTTTTTTTTAAGAAGACACAAGCAGTAAGCTTTAGTTCTTTCATTGATTGAATGGTGAAACTGTTATCATGGATTTTTCCGAATGATATTGGATCAGATCTCCAAGATTAAACAGATCTCTGGTGACTGAGAATTATAAAGGGAATGCAGATGACTTTCACAGAACAGAGCCAAGTGTTTAGAAGTGAACTTTAGACACATTGTACTTCATTATCAAGGGGATCTCACTATTTCCTGAAACAGACAGGAAAGAATTTAAAGAATCGGTATCCATTTCAAAGATCTGTCCTGGGTAACATTTGTATTATCATAGGAAATTGTTTTGAATGGATAATGGAATTTTCCCCCTTCTGCTAAGTGTTGATGTGTGATTTTACTGTGTCTGAAATAATAATAGTGCTAATGATTCACTGCATTTTGTCTCAAAAAACACTATAAAAGAAGTTGTATTAATAAATTCAAAGGCACAAAAGTAAAGCATGACTTCCATTGCACCTGAAAGGCATACAGGCAAGGAGATGAACATTTACAAAAGCCATCTCCTGTGTATGTTTCATGCTCTATATTTACAGAATTTGGTATTTGAAGAGATAAAGTAGAGGCTTCAAATTTATTAACACTTAACTCCTTTTACTAATGAAATGGTGAAAATACTGTGGATATTCCTGAGTTTGTCAGTACGTGGCACTGAGATGCCACTTAGACTTCTATCAATCACAGTTCTTTTTCTCTATACAAACCATGAAACCACAACAGAGAGTATGAAGTGCAACAGGCACTACAGTATTTTTTTTCTGAGATATCATTCTGTGCAAGACATAGCAACCTTTTCTAAAATAATTTAATTATTTTTATATCCCAACAATAAGTCCCTAGTTTGCTTCAGCTATGTTTCATCACAATATTCTGCACATATAAATATCTTTTAAAAAGTGTAACATATGGAAAATCATATATTTATATGGACATTCCAGATACATTGGCCACATTAAGTTGGTGTCTATGAATGCTCTACAAGTGTAGCGAAGTATATTAAGAGTTACTATTAAACACATTACATTTTCAAAATACTTATTGAAAATAAAATATTATTTTATATTTTAGTAATATAAGAAAAATCCATAATATTTAATACATTTATATATTAAAATATTTATATTTATTTATATATTTTTATATATTTAATATAATTAATGATACATCATTATATTAATAAACATGATAGAATAAGAGATATTGAATGTTACAGTTCTTTGCATTTTGTTTTCTGATCTGTTTATTCTCTAACACTGTTTTATTAATTGTAGAATTTCTTGCTTAATTTGCTTTTTATATGTCACATTTCTCATACAAATGCTTACGCATAAGTCACACTTCTGTATATACTTCATGACATTATTCATCCTCCAGAAGTGCTGGAGGATATAAATAAAGAATGTAACAGCTAATGAAAACATAGTGTAAAAATACAGCAATCGGAGACATGGAATGTCTCTATTCCTACTGCTGCTTTTGCTGTGGGAAGTTGCAGAAAGTTTTTTTGCTTATATGAAGTATTACAAGAGTCAATCCAACTGCATGCATTTGAAATCTGAACTTAAATTCTGATTTCTAATTGGCCAATAAACCAGATAATTTGTCTTTTTAAAATTTAGTTAAGTTCATATGTAAATTATCAAGAAGCCTGATATTACCGATTATGAAATCAATGCAAAGTATTTACACGTCACGTGCAGAAAATAATGATATAAAAGGAGCATGAACTGAAGATGACCTGCAAGAGAGGAGATGAAAGGTAATCAAAGTATCTTCTCCATCTTCTGTTGTAGAAAAGTCTGTACTTTAGTGTCACGTACACCAAAACAGTGCTAAGGCTACTACAGAAACAAGGAAGAGTGGCTAATCTTCACATAGCTGAGAATCACACCCATATTAAATACAAGCTCTAGCATGAATGTTAGCAACTGTGACTGATAGCAAAACTGAAGAGGAGGACCAGGTCATGCTTCTACCACATGTTGCATTTCTCCAACTGCTGTTTCAGTCAAGCCTTTAACATGGGTTATTTTGTGCTCACATGTGCTCTCCGTTGCTGGTAATCCCAAGTATGATCAAAAGAGAGTGCAGTATTATCCAGTACTGGACTTTTGCAAGTACACCATAAATGGTTCAGACATTCAAATAAGTCTTTTTCTTAAGTTGGAGGCCAAGTTTAAAAAAACAAACCAAACCAAAATTCTATCTTTTAAGTGCAGAAGGGATTGTCTATTTAATTTTCACAAGATTTAATACCTATTTCTGGTTTTCTTCTTCCCAGACATCTGACATTTCATTCTGTCTCTTCCATCTGTAAGGGTATTATTTGCATTAACGTGGTATCAAAAAGCATCAAATAATATCAGGATTTTCTTGTACTGGGCAATAGTTTATTATCTATAGAGACAGGACAAATCACATGTCCCAGGAAAGGATTATACTTAACCACATACTGCTGAGGGAGAAATGAGATGCAGAGATACTGTTTGACTTTCTCATGGAGATTCTTTTCTCCTTAGTAAGTGGTAGGCTTAGTCTCAGACCACCATAAATTTCTTCTAGATAACGAGGGGAGCTCAAGCAGGTGCCTCATCTCTTCTGATGTGAAGCAGCAGAAGCAGAAGATAGACCGAACACCAGTAGAAAGGACATGAGTCCACTTTGCAGTCCCCTGTCTACAGGGCTTCTTTTAACTTATAGAACTACACGGAGATCACTAAATTAGCTTCCAAGTCAGCTTGGCAGTAAAAATTGTAGTCAGCTCAGCAGCTGTGAATGGTCTCTATGCACTAGAGATAGGCTGGAGGAGGAACAGGGTGTTCTGTCTCACAGCTCTGCTAGCCCAGAAGAGCTGGTGGACACCTCAAAAGAATTTCTCCCATAGCTCTGCTCTTAGGCTGCACAGATATGTAAATAAACTTCTTTTAATACGAAAGCAAAACTTCACAAGGCCCTGGCTGCTTGTAAAGCTTGGCAGCTTCCCCAAGGGAGAGAGGCAATGACTTTTCTTTGAAGTACCTCACAGGCATACTTTGTGTGCCATAAGATGAGCCAGGACCACCACAGTGGTTCTTGGGGTCTGTCATCCTGTGAGGTTCACACGTTCATAGGAGATGCTGCCCACTAACAAAGGCTCGCTCTTGTTGTGTCTTATTTCACAGTAAGTATTGAAGCAAGCCTGCTGATTTAAGAAAGGCCATTTCCCTAAAATGGTTAAAATGAAAAGACCCCAGTCCAAGATAACACAAAGCTATGGTTAAATCAGTCATGCCTTTATCACCTCAAGATTAGACTACTGCAATGTGCAATACCTGAGGCTACATTTTAAATCCATTTGAAAGCTGAAGCTGGTGCAGAATGCAGCAACCCACTTGTAAAGCAGGGTATCATGCTTTGAGCACATCACACCAGTGCTTTTTAATCTGTACTAAGTGTCTGTGGGATTTAAGGCACTGGTTACAACCTGTGATGCCTGGGACATGTCTATTTGAAAAACCTAATTGAGATCTGCTAGGTCCTTTGCCTCAACTGTACAAGCACAACAGAGATCCACTGAGGAACGTGAAAAGGGGGTTTTTGGTGTGGTGCAGAAGAAACTCTTGGCAGGGTAACAAGTTCTTCATGAGAGCTCTTTAAACCTGGGACACCAACCTAACTTGAAATAAGGTTTGGTAATGATGTGGGTCTCAGAAGGTATTATGAAAATCATCCAGTAATTCAGAAGATGTATTTGTCACACTGTAACGTTTAGTTGATCGTTACCAAAATATTGGTGGTGGTTAAGTGTTAGCTATTCCATGCTGGCTTTTTTACAGTGCTGTTAGAAATACCTCTAGCTTAGAAAGGTACCTTTCTACAAAAAAAGATTTCTTGGTGTAGTAGCAACAATAATATGACTACTTAAAACTAAGACTTCAAAAACCAACCAACTTTATTTCTCCCTCCAAAGGAACTTCTACAAACTACTTATAAGGTTGCAAAACATTCTGCTTATGGCCTAAGTAAAATCATAGGGATCTGCTGACACGAGTGTCCATAAGATGGGGCCATACAATAGTAACTGCACATTTTGGAAACAAGGGCACATTCTAGAACCACATTACTGTTCACTGCTCTCCACTAGGTAAGTGTGAATTCTATACTTGAGTCATTTTTACCTGAAAATACAATTTCTGTTAATGTCTTCATGTAATAACTAGAGAAATTTGACAAGGACAAGCAGGGTCAAAACTGCAATCTCTAAGGAAACAATTAGAATCAGCTAATGAGGATGAAAGAGGTCAGGCAGGCATCCACTTTTCAATAACCTTTGAAGCAACTGGACAAACAACGGAAGTAACACTCAATAAATGTTTATATTCAGCCAAGAGGTTAATGGAGACAAAAATAGCCATCACAGCAGGCCGAAAATAGTTTTTCAGTCTCGATAAAAGGAATCAATGCTTAGAAGTAACATTACATGAGCTCTTCCCTGCAAAGACTTCTAACATATAACATGTGTGGCCTGGCAGAAACTTGAGGAAACCCCTACACCGAAGAGAAATACAGTATGAGCACGTTGTTTGAAATCTATGAAGTTCTAATGTCAAATGCCTGATTGTTGCTAGCTCTTACTAAGAAGCTGTGCCAGAGCAAGAAACAGGTACTGAGATGATGTTCAGCAAGTCACTGTGACAACCAGGCACGGTGTTCCAAAAAGTGTTCCAAATTATTTAAGGAGATGTACCATGCATTGAAAAATCACTACATTTCTATCCTTACCTTTTTTCTCTTCAGTCACTACAGGGCTCTATAACATCAAAAGTACCTCTTTAAGGTACTCCCACCAAACCAGAGGAAAGTTGCTGGAGGCTTAAGATACTCAAGGGCTTTGCTTCTAATTGTATTTTGGTTCCTGCGAACAGATTTTCTTTCTAAATCTTTCGAATAGCCTGAGTTCCAATAAAAGATACTGAGGATTAACAAAACATCTTTATGTCCTTGGAGAAACTTCTCATGCCCTATTGTACAGTGTCACTTTATATAGCCAATTAAAAACAAGACTGTACTTGGAGGAGAGCTGTAAATACACCTCAGGTGCCTTCAGATAGGAGTTTGTATAATGAAATACCAGTTAATACACCAATGGAGGTGTATTTTGAAATTCAATTTAAATTCGATTGTCACAGGGTTTGACACACCTTCTGACATGATTAAACTGGAGAATGTCCTCTCTCAAGAGGTTAAGTTCGCCTTTGTTGGCTACTATACTCAATATAGCAAAACTTTATAAGCTCATCAAATCAGCTCTGTTGGGAAGTTTTCCTAAGAGGTCATCCTGGGCTAACCAATAGCACAGATTTGCCTAGGTCTCCAGCTATCCCTAATTAATTAATATATGTTCTAAGATGTTTTTGAATAAGAAGAGCGGTAACTCTGGTTTATCATCTCACACTTATATTGACTACCTTAATGTATTTCTGCATCATATAACAAGTTAATTAAAACAAATTCATTAAAACCTAAGACAAGCCCATCCAAACAGCCCAGTGGACAGACAGAAACCCTCATTTTGTTGTCAATTTGTGTGCAGACAACAGGACTGTCTTTCAATTTCTGTAGCTTCCCTGAAACTTCTTTATCTTTTTGTAAGGAGCATTCATTTCTGGAATATTTATCTCAAGGGCTTCTCTGGAAATCCTGCTCATCAAGGCCCACAGCAGTACTTCACAGTGCTATGTTTTTCTTTGCTAGACATGTGGAGACTCACATGAGACTGGAGATGTCAGGTGGGTTTTGGTGCCGTGGTTCCATGCTGACAAACCCCACCAAATAAAGCAAAGTTACAGCAGGCGTCAGCCTGTAAACACCTATTCTGGAATTGTACAATTGCACCAGGATTTCAGTTTTCACAGCCCCCCCATGTCTATCAGTGAGATCTTGAATCTTAAACTAAACGCAAGAGAAATTTCGCAACCTTTAGTCCTTGTGGTTGAAAAAATATGTATTTTGAAAACCTGTACCAATGTAATAGCAGTGAATTTCACCTAACTCCACAGACAGCTTGGGATAACTGTTTTAGTTACGACCTTACAACTTTCTGGGATCTCATGTCTCAGTGAAGTGCTCAAGTATCATCTATCAGATGCCTGTCTTATGGCTAGATGAAGACAGTACACGAACCTGTTTATCAGCACAGATGTAAATGGTGTTCTGGTATGCTAACTGGCAGAAAGAAGACAGACAGATAGATTGTTGTTTGTGATGAATCATGAAACTAGTGAACGAGAAAAGAAGGAGGAGTCACTGTTACTTCCCAAAATCTTGGACAAGGTGTGAGGGAAAATGTCCTCATGTGTCTTCTGCCCAGGGCTTTGGATTCTCATTATGTAGCACCCAAGACCACCATGGCAGTGCTACACCTGTGGACTGGTTAGTTATAAAACAGCTTGCATCATTCCTCGTCTACAATGCATTACATCTGGCTATTTATTTTTTTAGTTTAGATTTCCACTTATCTGAAGAGGGAGTCTCTTCAGTGGTGTGGTTTGGTTTTCGGCTTTGGGGTTTTTTTTGTTTGTAGTAGAAGAATTGGTAATATTTGGCTATGGCCAAACCAAAGCCTTCAAATATTTGAAAGACATAAAAAGGAAAAAATAAGAAGGAAAAAAAAAAAAGGAAAAAACCCACACAGATGGAATCCCAAAAGACAGCTGGGATTCCCTGCAACTGAGAAACCCTGCTGTTTACCCCAAGAAATCATCACTTGTCAAGTGACAAAACTGAACATACATTTCACCATATATCCACAAACCTAAAGCAGACCAAAGAAAATATTCAAACAAAAAAATACATTGTAAGTCTGTTAATATTTTCCAACATTTGTCATGACTTCAATATCATTCCAATTTTTTATTAATAGTAAATATGCCTGCTGATGAATATCCCTAACAAAAATTAAATGTACGCTAAATGTTGAGATCATTTCATGTTACCTAGCTAAAAAGTATTTTTTTCCAAATCTATAACATAAACATAAATCAAATCTCACTGTAACTTAGGTAAAAAAGAAATTTCTATCAATAGCAACTTTAGATTGTTCTATTTAGTCTGGGATACTGGTGGAACCCAAACTCTTCCCCAGAAACAGAAAGGTTTAAAATAATTAATCCAGATTCTGGAGCACCTGGTCCTAGCTGAGAGTCCCACTGATTCCTTCTGGTTGCTTGCCATGTGGTCCTGGAGGAGGTGACAAGCAATTGATAGCAACAAGAATGTGAAAGCTAGAAACCAGAGCGCTGAACAATCTCTGACCTTCCCCTGCCCGCATCACTCCATGTTGATGGGCTTTCTACTCCTGCCCTTCCCTCCTCTAAAGTCTTTTCACTTAGCTTCACTTCATAGCTAACTCCTTCCCTCCCCTATCCTCTACCTTTCTTCCTTTTTGTATATACTGCACAAACTATGCCCAGCTAATTCCTGCCTTTCCCAAAGTGCACGGGATGGACAGCACTGAATTTTACCATTGCTCTCTTGACTCAACTTTCTTATTATACTTCTATTACCCTCCATCCTGTTCATAGCATTCTTTGGGAAAGCAGTTTACATATACATACACAAACATACATACACACACACACATGCATTGTGTGTTTACGCCATGTTCAGCACCAGGAAACCATATTCTCAGTTGGGGCTGTGATTAGCACAAATATAATTAGGGTATTCTGAAACTTGACAATGTGATGTGAATCATCTCTGCCCTGGTGAGCTGATACCTGCAGGTTGCATGCCCACCATCATTGCGTCTTACTGCTCAGGTATCTGTTGTGGGTGTTGAATCTTTCTGCTTTACTGTAAAGTTGAATACTTTGGATAATATTTTTTCAGAGATGACATGCACCTTTACTGATGAAATCACACTACACATAACTTATCTTTAGACAAGATGTAACACAGTGCTGTTCGCACACTTTCACACTGAATTATCTGTGCATTCTTCCTAGTGGACTAACTTCCCTGTTGTAAATTACTGCCTGCCCTAAGAACTGGATCTCTGTTTCTGCTATTGAGACCATATTGATATTTGCCCATAAATATTCTCCGAATTCACTTGCTTGAATTTGATTCCTTTCACTTTTCCTAAACATCTTTAGTGTTAAACAGATGTATACTTCACTCAGTACGGTTCAGCTGCAATTCTGCCAACACTGAGTTTACGCTGGATTTGTCGAGGGACTAAACTCCAGGATATACCATTGATTCCCATTAATCATCTGACATTTGCTTTCTTGCTTTGCACAAAGATCATTTGGGCCTGCGGTAGTAAATGTGACAACAGATATTCCAGATGATCAAGGGGTCAATTACAGTGTTTTTTCTAGAAGACATGAAGGCATTTATATTGCATATGGGTTAATACTGCCTGTTCCCACTGCCCAGCTATTTACACTGTAACTGTCCACGCTGATTGCTGTATCCGGAGCTTAGTTACAGTGTGGTCCTAAATAACTTCTGTTTTGCAGTATTTTTGGATTTTTTTCTCTATAGTACTTTTTATTACTCTGGAATGTATGATTTAAACCATCACTTCCACAAGTCCCGATTTCATATATTATGTATATTTATCTTTGCTTAAGGAATACATTAAAATACAAAAATAAAACCGACATACATAAAGTCTTCCATGAACAGTTCGCTATACAAGACTACAGATTAGTTAGTAGTTACAGCTTCTGCTTGTTGTATATTATTTTTACTTTGTCTTGAACTGTAAACAGAAACTGTGTATTTTACTTCAGAAAAGTGAATGGTTTTGTTATGAAAGATTAATAAGAAAGTCATGCTTTAGCAGCATTAAAAGATTATATTTTTTCATTTCACATTTTTTTTCTCAGAACCAAACAGGTAGAAAAATAAAAGCTCTCTGCTTGCCCAATATTTTTAATAGCTAGTTTAGCCCTATTAGCATTATATTTCCAGTGAATACTGTGAGGCCTTTATGAAATACATATTTAGCACAAAACTATTGTAGCCAGTGGTGCAGGTATTAGAATGTAATTCTCTTGATGATGCATGACACAATACTTGAACTTCAGTGGTACACACACAACGCACACAAAATAATATGTATAAGTTCCTACGTAATTAATCTGAAATAGAATTGGAGCATAGAAAAAATCTTCTGCGTTTTCTTCCTGATTTCTTAGACTTTTCTGCACACTTTTATTAGATATTTTTATATATCTTTACCAACAGGAAATATGGTACTTTAAAGTAACAGTATAAATCCGATATACAATCCTCTGCCCAAGTTTTATATTTGTTAAGACAGCGTAACAATTTAAGGTAGAAGTTAAACATGATTCAACAACCAGAAGTCTGTATGTATGACTTTGATTAATTATTTTTAGTTCAAACATCCCAGTTTATCTCATTTTAAGATTATCCTTGACATAGTTTGAAATCCTAATGCAGATTTTATGGCCCACACCTATCCTTGATGGTTCTAATGGACTAGACGTAATGAATCATTTTAATTTGGATGAAAGGACCACACAACATCGCAGCAGTCCTTTAGAGAATTAAGGCTCAATTCTGATCTTCTAGACTTATGAATGCGTTTTTGGGATTAGGCCGTGTATCTGTACATCTGTTGAGTCTCAAGGGGTGTATGCTCAGCTAAATTTTCTGACCTTCCAACGTACTGTATCAAATGTGTGGCCTTGGGATATGAAAGGATTTGATTACAACTGTATTTTAACGCAGATTTCATATATAACTATGGGGTAAAACCTTATTCCTCCTTACATCTTCATGTAGAAAATTCCATCACTATTAAGCAGACGCTAGGATATTTTTTACCCAGTGAATATGATAGTAAATGGAAGAAACTGAAACATCCACCCAGGATAATGTAAAATCAAGGACAATCTTCTTAGGGATGGCTTTAAAATCAGCTTCTCGTGTCCATAAAAAACAAGTTTAAATTATCTCCTGTGAATGTGTTGCTACTTGGTACACTGTTGCATTATGCATGATTCTTGACTGCTTATGTAAAAATAAACTGGAAAAAGGTTCCATTAGTGATCTTCAGTGTTAGTCTACACTTTCTTGTCTACAAGTAATGAGGGCAGGAATTAACTTTAAATATATGTATAATATTGACGGAAAAGTTTGAAAATAATAGGGACTTTTGGTTATTCTTTATTCTCTTATCAATTTTCTTGTCTATCAAAGATAGAACACTATAAAATTTCCTTTAGCTAACTAAACTTTCCTGAGACACAAACAGTGTTTTATGTAATACATTTAAATTGTTTGATTGTAGTGAAAACCCCTTCCCAAATATTATCAGTGAAACCCCCCACAAAATATTAAAAAAGACTTGAGACAGAAAATGAGTTGAGTAGAAATTAACAGATGAGTATACAGTATTTTAGGGTTTTTAATCTTCCTTCCAGTCCATCAAATGTTGTATAGATTTTTAAATAAATAACAATGATATTGGGTAACTAACTGATTGATATGGATATTTCAGAGAAATTAAATTTCAAAATTCTATGCTTTTTCATCAATATGATCTTTCACAGATCTGAATTATGGATTAATGGTGCTTACATTTTCTTTATCATTTCAGAAGGCTTAGACCAAGAAGATGAACTGAGCAGAGCATCACCTTTTCCTTGCAAGCAGTTACTTTCTTCCAGTTGAAGAATATGTTATACATAATCAGGTCATTTTTTCCCCACTGCCTTAAAAGCATGAGGATTATTTTTGCTGTTCTCACATAAAAACGAAAATGAAGTTCCCTAAAATGCCCAGTGGCAGATTAAAGGATCCTCATTTTTTGTAGCTTGTATGACATAGTTGTGTAATGCTGGTCTCATTTAAATTGCTTCAGTGTACTGATGATATGCAGCATGACGAAAAAACTGCAACTATGTATGTTTCATGAAAAAAAGAAGTTTTCAAAGAATGGGTGAAGGTCCTTCACTGGGACTAGAGATAAAGATGGAGAGTCCAGCAGCGGGACTGGTGAGTAGGAGGTTCTGGTTCCAGTAAGACTCAACAAACAGCTCAGATCAGAATCTGAAGTGCAGAAAAACAGCCTGTAGCTTCGAGATTAGCTTTCTCACACTAGTCCTGAGTTAAGCCAGTACAAACATCATCATGAATGCATAATTATGATTACGCACTACACTATGCATAATAGACCTTAAAATCTGAAAACAAAGAAGTAGTCTAGGAATGCTGTTTTCAAGCTTTTGGTTTTGAACACAATGAAGCTCAGTGTAAGAGTAAAAGACTTTCTGTAAGTAAAAACAGTTCCAAGAAAATACATTTTACTTGGAAAATTCATTCAGTTACATATGAAACATTAACACATAAAAGAAGGGCTAAAAGGGAGATAGGGACCTGGTGTTATGTTTCTAATTTGAAAATAACAATCAATGATGTCTGAACCCCTCTCATCTAACATAGCTTAGGGAACTCAAAAAAACCTACCCGTTGGAATAAGTAGCAATAGACAAAGAAGCTGGCAGCTTGGCAAGTTTTTTTTTCTCAGAAAGAAATATATTTATTTTTTGAAACTCTTTGCAGTTTTGTCTTTGAACCAATGTCCTTTTCTAGGACTGATGGATATACACAGACAGGTATCCTTGGTTTAAATGATGGTATTGACAAAGGGTTGATAATTTGCATAAAATGAGTGGATGGGTTCATTCACTTTCATGTGTAGAAACAAAACAGTATGAAAATGATGAATGGATTAACTGGGTACACTTATGACTGCAAAATTTTGGTGTCAGACTCTTGCTGGTCCCCTATCTCCTGATCAAGCTATTTCAGGACAGCAGTGCTGCAGCTCCCTGGTTTCTAATGGGACCTTGCAGGGGCTACAAGCCTCTCTTTGGGATCACAAGTCCAAGCAGAGGTTCTAAAGTGGAAGACTTTAAAAACTAGGGAGCATGAAAAAGAACAACAAATTTGGACCTAGGTCCTAGAAGTCAGGTTAATTTTTTCATTATTGTTTTTCTTTCTATGAAATGAAAACTCAGAGTGGTAATAACAATCACACTGGGTATCATCACACTACAAACTGAATTACGTGATTAGAAAATGACTCTACTGATGGCTCAGACCAGTTTCACAAATAATGATTTTTTTAATTCCAGAAGGTAATTTTTCCTTGAAGGCCTTTCTTGGTTCAAAGAAAATCAAATGAAATCCCTTCTGTTTCCAATAAAATTTTCAAATCAATTTTCAGCTACCTGAGGAAAAAAAAACAAAAACCAAAAACCAGCTTTCAAGTGTTCCCAGTACTTCAATAGCCCAGGATGTCAATAAAAGGAAAAGAAAGCCCCTCTTTCAGTGCATGTGTATGTCCAAGAAAAGAAACCTAAAACCATGAACAGCATGATGAAAAATAGAGAGCTCTAAAAGAGCTATAGAAACTGGCAGAATCAGAGAAGTCCAGGGTATCAAACTAAAGAAGTTAGTAAAACTTTATACCAGAGTTTCTCTTCTGGTCACAGAAATTGGCATTAAGATGCTATAGTATTTCAGTAACTCTCTGTTTCAAACAACTACCACATATCACTTGGCACTAACTGGCAGCAGCTGTTGAAGGCAGACTTGAAGCTGGCATCCCAACAGAGCAGGTTTTTCTCCCTGCTCCCAGGAGATACGGGCCTCCAGGTGAAGTGGGAGGCCACTGCCTGGGCGGGGCATCCGTCTCCCATGGCAGCTGCCTGGCTTGAAGGTCACTGCAAGCTCAGCCCAGCTAGCACCCCTCTATGGCAGTCACAAGCTTTCTCTGTTTTTAAGAGAAAGAAATGAGTAGTCGCCTGATTTTAACAAGCTCAGATCCCATTTGCACATTGAGGAGATGTGGCCATGCCTGCAGATCTTGACAGCTCCTGCTAATTCCAAGGGGAACAGTTAGGTGGTGGATGCTCGAAAATCTGATATTCTTCACTCCTCTGCCATGGAGGTGACCTTTGATCAAACTTTCTTTTGCTAAGCTGTGGACGGGAAACCAGCGAACGCAAGCTGTGGCATCAAACAAAAGAAGAAGAGCTCAAATCTGGCACTGGCTGTGATATGGCCTTACGGTCCAAATCAGTTGCTAGAAGGAGAAAAGGGATGCTCAGCACCAAGTGCTCCCGCCGCCTGCAGCACAGGCGACATCGGCCTCTGCTCGTTGAAAGTTCAAGTGAAACTTGATTTACAGCCACACCTTGGGCGGACAAGCACTGGAAGAGCAGAGAGAGATCTGGACAAAGAGTGATGGGAGGTGGGGGTGGGGGCCAATGGGTTTCCTTAGTATTATAAAAATGCATCTTATTCTGTTTTTAATCAACGAACCTTATCCAGCAATCAAGGCAGATATATAATAAGCTGAGCTACTCTGTAAATCTAAACATTCCCCACAAATAGAAAAGATACAGCCTGAGCTCTCTGATTGTTACTACGGCAACTATCTAAAATGAAAATCTTGTTAACCCTTTACATGCTGTAGCCACCCATGCATCACTGTTAGCTGACTTCTGCACACTTATCTCTCCTTTTTCCCCCCTCAAGAAATTCATAATTGTACTGCTTCACAGTAGTTATGCTCTGGTTATCCTATTTGGGACTGAAAGGCCTGTAATAGGTGGCAGTTTTGTATGTAGAGCTGAGTTTTGTTACTTGCTCATTGCTGGAATTATAGTTCCAAACCCAACTAATAAAACACAAGAGAAAATACCTAGATTACTCTGCAAGACCTGGGATGTTGATTAAAACCTTGAAAACAGGAACGGGATATTTCTAGTAAACTCCACCACTGCTTTTTTTTTTTCTTTTAGTTAGGAAATGTTTTGACTGTAAATAGGAATTGTTTTTCTATGGCGACTTGTAAGCAGGCTGATTTTAAAATGCTTTTTTTAAAAGCTTCTATTTCTTAAGTACTGCAAAGAAGACTGCCAGCTTTTTAACAAAACAATATATTGACCACAGTGCTTTAAAAATTAATGGGCAGGTATTGGACTTGAAATCTCTCTGAAACGCATGAAAATTCAGACAAATGATAAAACTTACTTCATGCCTTCCATGTAATTAAGAAGGACCCTTCACTACTAGGCAGAATTAGACTCTTTATGGCATTCCCAAGTATATAATTTAAGACAAATACGCACCATATCAATTGATTCCTACTGAATGAGAAATACTCAGCTGATATTTTAAGGCATTCACCTCAGTTAATTCAACATAGATAAAAGGATTTTACTTACACATTTTTTGAAAAAGTGAATAACATACATGTAACTTGAACAAATTAATAAATATCGCACTTTTCTTTATAAAAGCAAAATTTACACGTACTTGAACCCATACAACTTGAAGTGACTGCAATAGTGTGCAAATTATCTGAAGAATTTTTTTTGAACAGTGACCCTGTTAAACCAAAGCTTAACAAACTTCCAGTACATTAAGTTACAGATGCCATTTAGAATTGAAATGGAAGGATAACGAAACTGAGTACTTTAAGATTAGTGAAGTATCAGTATTATAATACTCAATTTTATTAAAAGGAAACAGTGACTAAGATCTTTAAGTTCGCCTAGAATTGTTTCAAACTTTCCGAAATGGAATTGCTTTAAAAACAGAAATTGGATTATTATGAATGTATATGTCAGTGCATGATGTTCAAAGTTCAAAATCTTAATGTGTTATTTTTATTTACAGAAAAATGAACCTATTAAAGTGAATGATCCAGCTTGCTTTTTTTTCCTACTTAATAAAAATCTGTTTTTCAAAAAAGGCTCACAGACCTTGCCTGCAGTGCATACAAACCAAAGGACAGACTACTGGCACTGGGTAAACCATAAATCTCTGGTCTCATCTAATCATTCTTAATGTTCACTAGGAGTATGACGTGGACTAGTTCCTCTGACTAAGGATATGTTCCAACAATATTTTTTCAACTTATGAAATACTTTCCACATTTCTGTAGCTAATTTGATATACATTCAAAGCAACTTACTTTTTAAATCTTTTTTATAAAGTCAAATGGACAACATTTTCTAAAGTTCAGTTTTGTATTTACAATATATGATCACCAGATTCACCCTAGAGGCTTTCCAAACATCACGTCTATTTAGCAGAGTTGGCCAATTTCCCAGGAATATGTCCAAAGTAACCTAGAAATGTACTGGCTAGTCAACATACTACACACATAGGCAGTTCTTCACTAACCCTAGGAACATAAAACAATCCTAGTTTTCCACTATATTATTCCATGTAAAAAAAAAATAAATTAAAAAGCAAGTGTTACCACATTGCCATTTTTTTGTCAGACTTTTTTATCCCCCCACATCCGACCTTCTTTCCATCTTACCTTTAAATTGCTGTGTTTGTCTAACTCATCTATTAACCAACTGACTTGAAGACTCTGTATCATCTATCAGGTAGATATGGATCCCAGCTCCTTTGGCTATGCTATAGTTGTATGTAATTATTTTGAAAGGAAAAAATATTTGCATGTGATTTATTTGCTCAAGTCATTTATAAAGACTTGCCTTCTTGGGAGCAAACCAAGGTCAAATGTTTTCTTACATGAAGAACATTTGAAGACTCAGGATCAGTCTCTAAAGACACCATCATGTATTCACCTTAGAAGCCCAGCTTTCTTGTGGGTATTTGCCCTCCTTGACCAGGCACAAAGAGAATCATGGGGTCTACAGAAGGTCACAGGGTTTCTAAAAAAAATTCAAAAGAAAGGGGGTGTCATAATGCACACAGTAGTGTAATGGTGTGGCCATCCTTTGAGTGAAATTGTGCTCTGTTACTATAAATTGCTCAGTAAGCCTCAGGAATCCAGCACATAAGAATCTCATCATCTGACTCCAAAACTCCATTTCTTCAACCTTAATCTAAAGCCTAAACCCCAAAAACTTATGGTAAAGCTACAATTAAGGGCCAAGCCTGAAAACTGCCACTTCAAACATCAGCTAAACAAGGTTTATTTCTAACAGTAGTAATGCTTCACATTATCATATGTAATCATTTTGCTGTCTCGCATTGGTGTGTAACTAATGGCAGCAGAGAAGAATCATGAAAATGATGCACTGATGGAATCTATAGGCAGCTCAAAGAAAACTTCATGGAAATACATTATTCAGTAATGAAAAAAATAAGTCTTTCCAATTTTGGTGAACTTCTAAGAACACATGATTTTGCAAAATGTGAATTGATTTTGGGAAAGAAACTCAAAATACTTCTTGTTCTTTAAATCAATAACGATAATAGAAAATACTGCAAAATGTTCTGAATCCTAGCTAACTGAATCCTTTAACTGTTTTCTTTGAACTCTTCACTAGCTTAAAGTGTGCAAAATAAAATATTCAGTGTAATTTTATGCAAATGCCAGGTACAAGAGTAACAATTAACAAAGATAATCAAATCTGTCCAAGCGTATCTGTTCAGTTATGAAGGCTCATTTGTAGTTCCCTAACAGACAAGCAAATAGGCAACGAGTCATTTTTCACTCTCAGCAGCACATACACTATTCCTATTGATGTTAAAAGGAATTGCACCTGTAGTTCAGAAAACAGTTTTTAACTCAATCTCTACAGGTTATGCTTTCTTTGTAGCTTCACCACTGTCAAAAATTTTATGATGTTAATAATCTTATTTTTAATTTAAAGAAAAAAAATTACTATGTCCTTTCACTTCTCTTTACCCCTACTCATTAAGGCTAATCCTTCAAGCATTTAGCATGACTTTAGCTCAAAATACCAAAGAAGTCAGTATGAGTTTCAGTGGGGCAAAGCTCAGGGATTACAGGCTTTGGATCATATAAACAATTTTCTGTAAGGAAAAAAACCACCTTTTTCTATTTCATTGTACTTTATAAAAGCTAAAATTATAGGATGTAAAACCTCCCTTATTTTCTTTTACATATACCATCAATATTCATAGTTCATACAAATGCCACAACCAGACAGTCATTAAACTGATCCATTACATTTCTTTTTTTCCTGAAAATTATTTCCAGCTAAAGGAATACCAGCCATCTTAAACATTACATGGAAAACTACAAAGTGGACACAATTCTGCTCTCCCTGAAATTAATGACAAAGCATTGCTCATATTTATAAATCCCCAACATTTCTGTGTGTTTTACAAACAGACTATGGTTGGAGGAAAATTAATAGAACCAAGCAAAAGACATCTTGACTAAAATATTTAAGAAGAACACCAAATATTAGGGTACTAAAATAATCACAGAGTAATAGAATAATTTACGTTGGAATGGATCTTAAAGATCCAACCCCCTGCCATGGGCAGGGACACCTTCCACTACATCAGGCTGCTTGTATAGCCCCATCCAACTTGACCTTGAACACTTCCAGGGATGGGGAACTTCTCTGAGCAACCTGTTCCAGTGCCTCACCAGCATCACAGTAAAAAATTTCTTCCTAATACTTAATTTAACTCTATCCTCTTTCAGTTTAAAACTGTCCCCCCTCGTTCTATCACTGTACTTACAGACAAAAAGCCCCTCCTCATCTTTCCTGTAGGCTCTCTTTAAGTACTCAAAGGCTGCTATAAGATCCCCCTGGAGCCTTCTCTTCTCTAGGCTAAACAAGCCCAACACTTTCACCCTGTCCTAGTATGAGAGGTGCTACAAACGTCTGATCACCTTCGTGGTCCTCCTCTGGACTCACTCTAACAGATTCATGTCCTTTCTGTGCTGTGCTGAGGACTACGGAATTGAACACTATACTCCAGGTGAAGTCTTGTGAGAACAGAGTAGAGGAGGGAATCATTTCCCTCAACCTGCTGCTCATGATTCTTTTGACGCAGCCCAGGTTAAAGTTGGCTTTCTGTGCTGTAAGCACACTGCTGGCTCATGTTCAGCTTCTCATCTACCAGCACCCAAGTCCTTCTCTTCAGGACTCTCAATCCATTCTCCACCCAGCCTAGATTTGTGCTTGGGGTTGCAATAATGATGGCACTAGAAGCATTACAGGGAATTATTTCCTTGCAGAAGATTGCAAATATCATGTAAAAAGCAGTGACACACAGTTCACTCTAGGAACTAGCATTTTATATGTCTGTGCATCCTGCTAAGTGCATCCTTGTATGTTCCTCGGCATTGTGCTGCAGATGCTCCAAGCAGGATATCCAGGTAGCTACACTTTTCCTGTAAGTTTGCTGCAGCTAAGAATGATCATGTATTCAGAGCTAATGCTCAGGGACACCTGCAGCATCATGTTCTTCAACAGCATTTGAGGACATGTACTTTGCAAAAAGCCTCACTCTTTCTCTCCCAGCAGAACAGCATTTCCTTGCACCAATGTTCTTTAAAAAAATGTATTGCTACATCCCTATAGAGTTATGCATGTAAATATTTGATTGAAAATATTGCTTGGCAAAGTACATGCTACCATTGTGCCTTCTGTACTTGGGGAACAACAGGTACTGCCCAAAGGGCATGGGAAAAAGTGAACAAGTAGAGCCCATACTCCAAAAACCACCTGTCTAAAACTAGTTATACTTCTGTTTTTCTTACTATTTTTAAGAATATTTTCTATAACTCTGGATAGCTATTGGAGAGGATCCCTGTTTTCAGTACTCATGGTCAGTTAGGCTTCATCTTACTAAAGTCACTAAGTTTTATTTCACTTCCCCAAAAGGTAAATTGTGTGAGGGAGGTATTAATAATTTCTTTTCCAATATCATGTCTGAAAGAACTCAATCACATACATGCTACCTAAAATCAAAACAAAAATGGCATAAATTTGGCAGGAACAGATTTATTTGAATATTCAAATAACTTCTTGAAGAATTCATCCATTTTAAAACCAGTTGCCTGGATACACCCCCAACAGAAATGATATCAAAAGCAGATGTACTGTACACAAATAAAAACTACAGAGAATGAGTAAGGGCATTACATGAGAAAAACTCAGAAATCACTCTCTAAATCACTGTTTTACTTAGTTAAAGCATTTTTAAGAGCCAAGATGAAGGATCTAGAGTTATTTAATAAACTGTGACAAACCTTTATCAGTAGAACTTTTTCTAGCTTTCATTAGTTCTGATTCAATGCTTAATAGATGGAATATCTATAATTCATACTAATGGTTATCCAGGTTTCTAACTTTTTATACATGGATATTTTATCTTTCAGCATCCTTTGTCTTATTTGTCAGTGTATTCCCTTAAACTTTGTATTTGACTTAGTGTTTTAATGTTGGTAAGAAAAAAAGAAGCAAGATAAATGAAGGGAGTCCTGAAATCTCCCTCCTTCTTATTCTGAACGTCACTATTAAACTCAGAAATCATTCAAGAGACATTAGCTAATCACCATTATGCCAAAGGATTACAATATATAACTAGACATGCACCAACATATATTAAGAAACATTTGACTTCAAACGACATGCTAAAATCAACAGGAATATACTATCTTAAATACTTGAGCAAAACTCAGTAAAAGATACAGTAGGCAAACATTGTAGTCAGCTCAGCAGTGATTACCAACTCATGCTCCAAATTCACTATAAAATGAAAATCAATATTTCCACAAGTTCCTGCAACATAAAAGATAACCTTCATTGATTTTTCTAGACTTAGGCCTCACTGATAAAATCTAATATAAATTTTCAACCACGAGGATTTGGATCAGAGCAGGGGTGATAAGTCCTGCACATCTCTTAAGAGGTGGAGAATTTTTTTTTTTAAAGTGCACGTTCATACTATTTATAATTTGCCCTGTGCAAGTGAAAGCTTTTTCCACCAGTGCTATCAGGAATCTCTTCTAATTTTTATTACTGTGAGGCTAAAGCCTGTTCCAGATAATTTGGAAATTTCAGGGGAATTGTGATAGGGCTGATGGTGCAGCCCTGGCTGACTTGAGAAAAGAGCTAACCCGTAATAGCCTCCATGGCCGTGCTGATTAAATGTTGCCATAGATGAAAGGCCTGCCATCGCCGCAATAAATTAACCAATCACACAAATCCCAAGTCAGTGCTAATCCTTCCTTGATACTCTGATCCTCTGATCAGCTCAAGGAGGTAAAGAAACTGGCTTGTGACGCTTGGTGCTCTAACCCCTGGATTTCATGTACACAACGAGCTAATGATATCTTGCTGACCAGTTCAATGGGATGAACTTCTCTCACAACCCTTAGGGAACACAGTGGCCTTCTTTAAAAAAATGACAAGCACATGGCAGGTTTTCTGTTTTATTATGACACCGCGGGCAAACTAACCAGCACTTGTTAACCACAATAAGCATCAAACTGACGTATGCCACAAAGCACGCTGTATTTTACACGTACAAGGGATGGATTAAACAAGAACCAAGACACTAAACTATGCATAATTGTTCAAGCAATTGTGATTAAGCTATCCAATAGGGATAGGTTGCTACCTTTCCCGTTAGCCCAATTTTTTTCCTGTTCTTACAATTTGGAGAGGAGGAGCAGGAGGGAGGATGCATCCACACATCCGGGAGTGTAAGAGAGAGGCACAGAGAGTCTCTTTACCTTTTACACACTCACTCAAATGTACCACCACAGTGTGATTATAATCAGATTTAGACGTAGACTCATTTAATCAATTAACAGAAGGTCTGAAAACATGCAGCATTTTCTCATTAATTATGGGAATGCTGCCTTTCCAATACACTTTGTGAAATTGAGTCTGTGCAGTCTGCATTAGTGTACTTCATAATTGGGGACATTCTTTTTCTTTTTTGCAGTAATTGGTTGCTAAAAGTAAGAAAGCTCTGGGATTTGCCTCTAGGGCTTCCACACATAAAGAGTTTTGAAAGTACTTCATTATCTTTGCTGGTCAGTTCTGTGAAATTAAAACTATTTTTGCCTTCTTCTTTGAGGAAGCGGTTTGAAAGTAGGGTTCCTAGAAAATGTATGTGTGTATGGGTGATGCGTGTATGGGCATGCGTGTCTGCAGTCATATAAACATACACACATACATGTGAAATCATGGCTCATTTCACAGTCTGCCATCACTGAAGTCAGCAGAAATGCGAAACTCGTTCACTAGCAATCACTAGGATTCGTTCACTAGCAATTAATTTTATTGAGGGATGACAGGTCTCCACATATAAGTGGGTTGCCCAACTTCTTCAAGAAAGATTTTTTTCCATACTTACACAATCAAAATCAGTCATACTTGAGTAACTTGCTAAATAAGTTCATAAGGTTTGGGAAGATGTTCAGTTGATCACTTTGAATATAATTCATAGAACCTAGTACATAATTTGTAAGAAACAGAGCTACTAAAGAACCAAGTAGCTATTCTTTCTTGTCTGTCTTTGACTGTTTTGTACTCATTTTTGTCTCCTCTCTTTTTGGGTGGGTATATATGCACATGCACATGCAGGCTCTGATGCTGCCACCACATCCCTCCCTGTGACTTTCCCAGCTAACCTCTTCACACTGCTGAGCTCACAATAGTTAGCCCAGGAGCAAGTCTCGTGGGAATTAATTAGTAAGAATATTACAAGAAGACAGCTTGCTCCCTGCAAGCCATTGTCGGACAGCATTTCCCAGTAACATGGCTATCTCTGGAAAAAAGTGTTTTCCAAGAACAGCAGATGTTAGTGCAGTCCAGAAAGGTACTTAAACTATATTTTATTCAATAGAATCACAGGAGTTGGAAGAAATTAAATGGGGTTCCTCTGTCAAATTTAATCCTTTTGATTTTACCTCTGATGCCTTATATTGGCTAATGTGTATCCACTTTAATGCTGCACTTATCCAAGTTAGCCATACTAAACACTTAAGTATTTTAACTTTTACTGGCTATGAGAGCAATATAGAAGATCAATTTTTATGGTATATCATTAAAATAATATGCTTTAAAAATAATGCTTTATGGAAGCATTTTTTGAATGCATGGATATTCTCAGACTTGACAGCCCATAGTAAAGCTTAAACTCAAATGACTGATACCTTAAAAATTTACAGATATAAAGCAAGAGTGGTAGCTGTCATGTTCTTCAGAAAGACCCATACGTGCTTTTAGTTTACATCCCTTGTTTCACAATGTAAATATTTTATATTCCCACTCAGCATTACTTTAAGGTAAACATCCATTCCAGCTTTGCTGAGTTAGGGGCTTCTCTAAGGCCAAATGCCAACTAATGCAATGGCCATGGACACTGATCTTCACCTTCTCCATATCACTGGAGTTTCTAATACAACTCTAAACATAACCTTCTATTTGAGCAAGGTTGCACCGTATTTCTACATAAAGATCTCAATTTCTACCTGCACAAGTGAAAATGGAAAAAAAAATACACATACATCAGTGATTGCACATATGAAGCTTCCAGATCACATGGAGTCCATGCTCTGAAAACTTCAGTTGCTGGCTAACAAAAACTATATCTCTTGCTTTTCTGCAAATAACATGGATAGACTAGATTACAATATCTTTAGAGGAGCTAAAATAGCATTCAGAAGGGAGATTTATAGTGCTATATTCATCTTTTCTCACAAAATCATAAAACTCATAGTACAGCAGGCACAGAATCCATTGCAATCAAATTGCTAAAGAAGGCAGTAGGAAAGAGAGCTTGCTCAATTCTACTGTGAACAGTAAAGGTGGACTTGTCCAAAGATTAATTCTTTTCCATTTCTGCTGGAATTCTTCTGTTACTGTTAAAAAAAGAAAAAAAGGAAAAAAAAAACCCCACCATCTTTGTATTTCAAATAATCTCCAATATATGCTGCCCTATACTATTATTATGGAAACTGAAAAAATTAAAAGCCTCATAGATTGTCTTAATGTATATATGAGTCTATAAAAATAGACCTTACTATGTCCTTCTCTTCAGGCGACAATTTCACTGACTCCATTGTCTGTTTTGTCTGAATAATGTCCCAAGCAAGGGGATGAATTTGTTGCAAGCAAAGCCATCGTCATTCCTATTTTCTCCATTTTCATTATGTCCCTGTTTTGATAACTCTTCACTTATGGGTGCAAAATGTTTTAAATTGTCATTTTAACTGTGCTACTGTAAGAAGTAAATTCCCATCGCCACCATCTGTGGAGAGGGACGGGAAGTTCAGCCCCAGTGTCAGTGCTGGTTTAGGTGCAGTATCACAGTGTTATTTTAAGGTCAACACAATGCTCACAGTGATTTTAAAAAGAACGTGGGTCAATTAGGTAACTGTATAAGCACCAAACACGATCAGCTCTATGAGCACAATTACCATTAAATAACAAATGTAGGAGTGCAAAAATACAAGCATGAAAGACAAACTGATTTGAAAGAAATAACTTGCACAATAGCTCTGTATGATCTTCTTACCAAATTCTTTGTCAAGGAACAAAGTAATCAAATTTTAAAGTTTTTACTACAATAACCTTGGATCCCCTAGGGAATTTTCAGTGAAATATGAGAGAGGTTTTAATACCTGGAAGCACAGCTGCATTATGGTGAGGTCAATTTAGGAGCACTATTGAGACTCTAGGCCATAATGACTCCATATGGAGCCGGATAGCAGCTAAGGTAATAAACTTTCACAGTGTGATTTCTTTGCTCAGTGCAATACTAGCATAATTCGGCAGTTACTCATCTTTCATTCAATGGAGAGAGCTTTTCCCCCCTTTTATTAAGAGCTACCATGTGCTCATTCTTTGCTCCTCATCACAGAAGGTTTACAAATCCAAAGAAAACATTAACTGAATTCCAAATGAAAACCTCTGAATTTTATGAGTGTCTGAATGCTGTAGAAAAGGGAAATTCCTCAGTCCTCGACCCCTACACAAAGATGTTTCCATTTGTCTTAGAAACTGGTGTTAAATGGATATTGGCCTTAGCTTCCGGAGTAAAAAGAAGACACTAAATGCATTTGAGGACGGAGAAATAAGAAATTGGGGACAGCTGCGGACAGCAGATTTGGGACACTGGTATCATGTATGTAACAAATCTTTATTAATAAGTACATTAAATCCCATATTTTTCATTTATAACCACTGCATAATTTCCTGTTAACACTTCATGTAAATTCCAGATAAGGTAATAATTTTTTTTCAGAATTCTATTTCTGTTTCATTATATGTTCTACACTCTGCCCCACAGGTCAGTCGCATGATTGAAGTTTTATGCCTCATTAAAATTCTCCTAGTTAAAACATGGAGACAGAATTTTGGTAATTCCTTTCTCCACAACTACAATTAACCATTCTGCTGGATTCCTGTAATACTGCAATCCAAGTTTAAAAATTACTGTATGGTGAGATGGTCAAGGGGTCTAAATGTCCTAAACATAAGGCTCTTATCTTTCTTTGCTCCAGTGGCTGAAAAACCCTGCACCACCACCTCCCAGTTCAGTATTTCTAGCTAGCAGCTGCTATCAGAAACCTAAATAACAAAAATATGCAAACTTGCACACTAATTCCCTTTGGAGATAGATCTTGGCTGCAGCCCTGTCATAAATCAGAGAATTTCGATATGAAATGAGGCAAGCAGCTCTAATCATTTCTGCATTTCAAATTGGATCACTGGCTCAATCACTGGGCTTTTTTAAACTGCTTGCCTAAGAGCAAATGTGAGGCGGGAGATAATTCTGAAGAAATCTCTTCTTTTGTGGCCGTAGAACTCTTTTAACTGTTTCAAGACTGAAGGCCACATTTCAGTGATAATAACATATATCTGCTGAGAGAGATATGGATCCTTAAAGACATCTTCCCTCTCTTTCAACTCATAGAATTCCATCAATATCTGCATATATTACATATATTAATATATGTGCATGTGCATATGGGTGTTTGTGTGCATAAAAAGAGAGGGAGAGAAAAGAAGAGAGAAACATCTGACATGTAGCCTCAGTGTATTTCCCTTTAGAATTTTCTCTTCTGACTTGGTGTGGGTTTCAATTGCTGCAATGACTGTGTAGTCAACTTTCTACACATATACCCAGGCACTTTGGGAATTTATTTAATGATGAACACAAACCAAAAAAGCAAAGAAGGGGGGAAATCTAAGCTATGAGGTATCAGTTTCAGGAGTGCAGTAACCCTCACCTACCCAGGGTTTGGCTCAGAACTAAGTCAAACCAATAAAATCAAGTTAAACAAAGGTGTTCATATATGACATCCAAAGGCCTCCTCCTTACCCACCAAAGTTCTGAAATTCTCCTTTATTATACCATTGATTTTCTATTTTCATGTCTTAACTAAACTCTGAAAATGAAGTATCACAGAAATTACTCTGGAGGTCAATTAGTGTGTAAACACCATCCTCTTAACTTTATTTTTATGCTCAGAGAATCCCCTTTTTTCACCCAAACAATACTACCAGTTTGTTGCAGTTTCCGTGTCCCCACTGCAGTGCTTTGAAGTTGAATTTAACTCTATTATCAGCAGGCTTTTGTAATCTCATGTAAGCCTAATAGTGATCAGATGGAATTTTACAGCTAAGCTCCATGCATTTTGAGGACTAATTTAAAATGTTTATCAAATTTTTGGTTTAGGACATGAAAAAAATATTCACCTTATCAGGGGTTTTTTTTGTCTCTTATTTCACCTTCTGCTGCCTCATACACTATTTTCCATTGGGAATTAGACACATAATTTTTTGATACTTAATTTTCTGTTCCCTTCCCCTACATTCTCTGCTTTTAATAAAATTTAGTAAACTCTTTAATTCAACACCAATCCAGATTTTCAATGATTTTAGTACCACTGCACAGCAGCAGTGGTGCAGACACAAAGCAAGTAATACCATTCAGAGTCTGTCATTAAACTTTGAAAATACATTTGTAGGTAAGAGCATTGCCAAACTCTGCATTGCCTCCCACACTCAGTTCTGTCAAGCATATATATATATATATATATATATGTACTTTTTTCAGGCACCTTGACAGCTGCAACGACCATATTGTCAGTGTTCTCCCATTCTTCTGCATATACACAGAGAAGGGAAATCTAAAGAACTCCTGTCAGAATTGCCAGAGATTATGCTGAGGAGCTCAGTTCACCAACAGAGCATCCTTGCATCTCATGGCACACAGTATTGAAATCTGGAGACAGCACATCCATGGAGTTCAAATGATGCTATAGGGCGTACCAGAGCTGGCTCTTCTTCTTGGTAACAGATTTGGCTTATCTGAATACATCTCCTAATTCATTCCCCCTTTGCCTGCATGAAATTGGGAAGAAAGTTAAACTCAAAAGTGATTAAAGATTTCCAGTAATCCAAGCCCTTATGCACAGTCACGTTACCTGTGGGACTACCCAAGGTCAGTGCTCAGCAGCTGGGCACACACTGCAGGATCTGCAAAATCAGGCCATGAACCAGCATAGGTAAAATCCAAGCCTAGTAACACTAACAACTAGACCGACGTCACGCTTTTACTCTTCTATTCAAAACAATACATTCAATGTTAATACACCAAGCCTCATGGGGTCTTGCCCATTAAGTTTGAGGATTTGAATCTCATGAATGCAGAATACATATTGTTCTCAGCTGAGGTCATTTTGCTGTGCATGTAGGAACAAGCAGGCTGCTTCTGCAGCTTACAAGTCTAACAGAATTGTCAAACTCATTCTAGGCTCACCTCTGTTTCCTCTGTGTCTCAGGGCATGCAATCCCAAATCCTTGTTGTTCAGTGGGGAGTTAAAGCCATACATTGAAGCTGTTTAGGAGCAGAGTGGTTGGTGTTACTTCTTTAACTCATCTTACCACCACTGGTAAGAACTTAAAATAACCTTGTGTTATTCCACCCATCCCTCTGATATTTTTATGTCTGAAAAGGGCCCAAATTTCAAACAGCAGCCCACGATATAAGACAGCAGCACTATGCTAGGTCTGAAATTACCCTCCAAAGTACAACATGTATCACAATTTAAGTGATTAAGGAGGTGCCAGCAAAAGTTCGACTGAACAATCATTAGTCTTTTAATGTATGTTATCATATTTTCCTCTCTCTCCACATTGGTTTAAAAAGGCCTAGTGATTAATATTACCTTTCTTCTAAAAATGTTGCAGAAATAGTTCACCGTGAAGTTCTGGGTTTAGGTTAATGTTCTGATAGTATCTATCTCTTCTTTCCTTACATGTAAAAACAATGTACACTGAAAAATTTAAAACTCAATCAGGATCACATTGAAAAGTGATCGTGCTGCTTCTATAGAAAAATAAATGAAGGTAAATTGTAACGGTTTACAAAAAACATCTGTTTTCATACATATGTTTCTCATAACCACTGGCTGTAGTATAGCTGTAGACAGGTGCACAAATCTGCGTATGCCACCAAGTTACATATTTATTCTCTCTTAAGGGATAAATAACAGTTTTTACTGGTTACCATGCTGATGCTGTTTCCCCTGTCGGCAGAGCAATGCTGAATAGGTTCTTTGAGCCTAGGTGCAATGTAGCTTCTCAATTATTAAAATCCAATGCAATATTACTAAATTCATAATAGTTATAATATAATGAAGCATTTCAGGCTTCACAATCCTAAAGAGTGTCAGTCCAATATCATAATAACAGTGGCATTCAAACAGAAACCATATCTGCATGGTACAGCACAGAAACAACCTCTGCTATGTACAGTCCTTTTAGCACTTGTAGGGACACAATTTCCTTCAGGAATGGGCCCCCAAGCCACTCTGGTGGGAATTTCCCATTTGGTGGGAAATTTAGGCTTTTTATAGCTTCATTCTTTCCTCTTCCCTAGCTTCACCTTTTAACTGACATATTCTGAGAAAAGAACAAAGTCACAAAAAATACAAGTACCAGGTACAAACTGAAACACTTGTTTTCAATAGGACACCCCTGTGCTGGAACATTGCTATACTGAGAAAAGATTCAAATTTTACTTTATCTTCTGTCTCAAACTTTCACCTTTCCTCTTCATGAAAGGAACAGAACCACTCCCAGCATGCACACAGTTGCTATAGCACTTACATTTGCTGAAGCGAGTGTCAATGGGTAACTGATTTTTAAACATCTAAGAAAGTGTTTTTGAAGAAATTGCTGTAATGCAGCGTGGAGGATTTAATTAAACAAAAATATAGCCACATATATTGGTGACAAATCTCTTATTCTGGTTCCATGGTATTCAGTGCATTTGTAACTTCATATGAAAATCTGTGGGATTCCAGATAATTCCATAAGTCTTTTTCTGCTACAGTGTGAAATAATAAATAAACATATTTCAGAGAGAGATAAATATTTTAACTTACAGAAGAATGTGATCATTTCTAAAACAACAGTTAAGTGATTACAAGAACATAAATAGGGCAACGATTGACTCTTGTCTCTGAGAAAAAAAGTGTTCAGTTGGAAAAATCAAGTGCTGTCACTAGTATTAGAGAAGCTATAAGAATTCAAGATTTTTTTTTTTCTTCTGTTTATGCTTCGTATATTGAATACAGAGGAACCGTGTGGAGAACTAAATAAAGTATGAATCAATTTAAAAAAATAGAAAAATACAAACCAAGTCTACAGGTACTACAGAAAGTAAGTATTTCATAGCAATGTTAGCGCAGTACTGTGTCACTTCACAGTATATTTTTCTTCTTGAGAGCACTTGTATTATTATATTGATATTTGAATCCCTAAATATAATAATGATTTACTAATTGCTCTGTTAGGAGTCTTAACTTTCAGAAGTCTTCAATGTTTTAAGGTTTAATTATGCATTGTTAAAACTGAACAAGGTTGTATTTCTACATTAATGCCTTTATGAGGGTTGCAAACAACCCAGTCATTGTTGTGTGCTCCACCTTTTAGGGCTTCATGTTCTATTTCAATCCCCTAACACTGCTGCTAAGGGTACAACTAGACAGATCAGCAATTCCTCTGCTGATCACAGACAAGGTAGCCATGTTTCACAATGTTTCACAAATTCTAAAATCTCTCAAAATTAAAACACTTCTCCAATTAATTTCCAAAGATGAATATAAAATGCAGGCAAGGAAGGTGGGCCATACTCTCCATCTCAAGGAAACCAAGAGTTATATTAGCAAGCATCTTCTACAAATTCCTAGATAGTCATGGATAACAAGACACCTGAGGTGCTTCCTCAAAAAACTTGACACAAACCTTGTTCCCCAGTGCACAGCTAGGTTAAGCTGCGACAACATGACAGGCATTTGTCTTTATTGACAAATGCCTAATGAGTGATCCAAATTCAAAGGAACAAAGTGCGCTACACAAATTGAATGTATTTCTTAAAAACTAGGAAAGGTTGAAAGTATGATTCCAGCACCTTCATTTCCATTGAGGCTGAACAACAATAACTTTACATTTTCATGCAGCCTCATTCACTCAACCGAAAATGTAACTAAAGGCTCCTGTAGTAAGGAGATTCAATTAAAACAAGTACCTTTTATTCCAGTTCAAATCAGAGGTAACCTATTTCTTTTCATGTCCTCTTTTGAATGGTGAGAAATAGAAGACTTCTGAATGATAAAAAAGATTTTTTTTTTCTCATTGCACTTTCCATCTCTGCTTCATTTTACGCAGGAATCTTTTCTCTTTGCAATTCAGTGCAATTTAAGTATGCTTGTGTAAACATGGATTATACCACATCAGAAACCAAGTTAGCTATCTCAAGAGAATTTGTATCTCTGCTGTGTGTAAGTAAGCAGATTAATTCCTAGATCAGGCATTACCTAATGCATTTTCAATTCAATTTCTTCTTTTCTTTCTGCACACAAGATCAGGGAAGTGGGATTATTTTATTAATTTAACTAATATTTTGCATGTTTTCCCTGTTATCTTTCTTCCCTCCAAATATTTTTGTTAGCTCCTAGTGTTAGCGACTTAGTATGAGCAAGGATGTGTAAAGACAAGAGACCTAAGCCCTCAACACCTTACAGAGAAATAAATGGCATGGGGAATGACAAACTTTCCTCCCAACACACTACCAGGAATAAGGAATTCTCACACATTTCAGACCCTGATCTACAGTGGCACATCCTGCCTGGGGTAAGCTCAGTTATTGTATGAAATTTAGGAGAAGATTATTTATTCATTAACATTTATGCTGCTTTTACGGAAAATCTCAGAAGTAGCACATGAGCCAGTTTGGTTTTATTGCAGCAGTGCCTGCTAGC
Source organism: Phaenicophaeus curvirostris (assembly GCF_032191515.1). Classification (NCBI taxonomy): domain Eukaryota; kingdom Metazoa; phylum Chordata; class Aves; order Cuculiformes; family Cuculidae; genus Phaenicophaeus; species Phaenicophaeus curvirostris. Next base: position 79,188,691 of record NC_091394.1, on the reverse strand, counting down.
ACTGTTTAAGGTAAGGGTCTGTCGACATATCATAAAAGCATGAGATTTAATGCATAAGATCAGTCCACTAGCCCATCGAGCATGCTACCTTGCCTCTGGTAGTACCCATGTCTGATGCTTAAGTAGAAGATGGCACAGTAAGCCCTTAATACACCTGACTAATAGTGTGTAATGTTAAACTTGGGCAGAGACCAAGGGAAGAGATTCCTTCTTGCCCTCACAGCATGCACCTAATGTCCAAAGACATGAGCCGATTGTGCCCCTAGAACTCGTCAAGCAATGGATGTCAATAAAAGCATACAGATACTTTTAAAGTAAGCCCTATGACTAGCCACAGAAATGACTGTACTATCCTGAACAGGGGAAATAATCACACATTTCTATTCTACACAAAATTTCTGTTCGTTTTTTTTTTGCCTAAAAACAGTTCCAAAGGCTACTTCCAGACAGTGCACTCTAGATTACCTGTTTGGGGTGGAGTTTGAAATTAAGGAAGGGCAAGCCCTTGAGCATTGAAGAAGATATCTTGAAGGTCAGTAAGAAAAAGGGCAGAGAAATTGGAGAGAGGAGAAGGAAGCACAGGTGGAAGAGTAGACAAGGAGAGACTGGAAAGGTGAGGAAAAGGGCTCAAGGTAAGTGCCAGAAACAGAAATAAGAGATAAATATAAGAAGGTACAGAAAGGGAAAGGAATTACTGAATCATCAGCCACACATAACAATTGAAAAAAAAGAACTACATGGTGGTAATATCAATGACTGGAGTTGATGCAGATCTTAAGGCATTTGGAGAGAATTTTTGACGTGAGTTAAGGACAGCAAGGATATTTATACCTCTTGAACTACATGTTATATTTAGTAGTTCTCCTACATAACAGTTTCCTTCATACAAACCAGGACTTATCTTTGCCAGTAACTGCAGAAATGCTGCCATAATCTATAGAACATGCCATGATAACTAAAATGGTCCTGTACACAACCCCAGACTCCCCCTGCTCCAAAACCCCCCACTCAAAGCCAACCAAAGAACCAAAAAAAAAAAGATAGGGATTTCTTTTCCTAAAATGAGTAATTTTTTCTCCCCCAGACATTTGTGAAATCACTTATTTTTGTAGTCACCCCATTCAGAGAGTGATGTTCATATCTAAAGTTAAAATTAATACAAATGACTGAAGAGGCACAGCCTCATTACAAAGGATTTATACACAAACCCTCTTATCAATACAAACCTCCTAGTTCTTAGACTCCTAAAGACAGAAATATGGAGCTACAAATAACATTTATTTCTCAATTACTATGCCAACCAGTTCTTTTTATTATAGACTGTATTTGCATTTGACTGACTGGCCTGTTGGAAGCATAGCCCCGTTAGAACAACATCAAGTATTCTCTCTTTTTGAAAGATGCAGAGTGTGCACACCAGTGCCCTATCAATTGGTTTAATCATTCCTTTACATGCTAAGGTATCCTACTCTTTGCAAATTTTGATTTCGTGTTCCAATTTTAACCCACCAGTTATGAAATTATAGGATTTTTTTTGCAGAGTAATCATTTATTGGACTGCTGTGAAAGTCTACTTTTTTTCTTCTGGTTTTCAAAGGTGGCACATTTGAGAATCTGTTCAAAGGAACACTGTTTCGTATTTTCATTTTCTTTCCAGTTAATATCTGCTTATAATATTTACAAAAAGTTTAGTCTTCTTTTCTGTCATGAATTGTCCATGAACAGATTCCTACCTGCCTACTGTTCATTCACAATTTTTACATGAAGAGTTTATAAAATTTAGTTCAAATCATAATGTACAATTCTTGGGGTGGCTGCTCATCATCCTGGGGAATAATCTTGTAACACAGTCATTTCTTAACCTGTAGGAAACCTGAGACCTCTAGAGTGCTGTCAAGCAGGTCCGTTAATCTCTTTGTACTTTGATCTCCCATCTTAAAAATGGTGATCAAATTGTACTCTTCTCCTGTTCTTTTTCAGTAATTTCCATCAGGAAGGGATTTCTTCTTTTTGCTGGGTTGGTTCACACATTGTAATAGCAACAGCATCATCTGTTTTTAATGTTTAATAGCACAGTTTGGCTATCGGGAGGTCCTTAGGGCAGAAAGCTCAAGTCAAAAAAAAACCAAACAGAAAACAAAACATCAATCAAACTCCTAGAATTAAAACAGTCACAAATATTATTCTGCATTATTTATCCAGGTATGATTGTCTTTAATCTTCTCTTATTGCATTAGAGTCAGGTTTAAAGTGAAGCTCTAACTACACTGGCATACAAGCTTAACAGGTCTTAAACACGCTGTATACGGCCAGCACTGACCACTAAGGAATGGAGTGATTGGAATATTTTGTTATTATAAAGGTAAAATTATGGCTCTTCATCATTCTTCCTTTAGGGAAAAAGCAGGGATATCCCTGAAAAAAAAACCAAAACAAACCACTTTTTCTTCAGATACATTCAGTCATCTTAATGACATTCTTGATCTGGGAGTAAGGCAGAAAACGGTAATACTCTGTTTTGCATTGTGTCTAAAATTAGTCTTATAGCGGTTGCAAAACAGGAAAGAAAAAAACTCATTTCTTGCCCACTGCAGTATTTGGGATTCTATACTTAGCACACTGTGGCCAAACACATGGCACAAAGACTCGTCCATAAAAATGGACATGTGAAAGTTTTTGATATTCCATTAATTTGAAATTATATTTCATAATTAAGACATCAAAGAAAAAAATAATGAAGCAAATTAGTTGTTAAACAAGTTAACGTTTTAAAGAAATCACTATTTAAATATTTATCTGTCAAAATTCTACCAGTACATTATTTTTAAATGACATTCATGAAAAAATGTGTCAATAATTTACTGAAGGTCACATTCTGGAAATGCATATGTGGGAAAAGACAGGTTTTTTCGTACATAAATATTGTAAAATCCCCAAATTTATCAGTTTTTTAAAAACAATTTTTTATACACTGGAATGAATTACAGATCTATTAAAATATCTCTTTCAGTCATTCTCTCTAGATTAAACAGTGGTCATGGAACTTGTCTCACGCTGGAAGCTGTGCGTGAGACCCTTTGATGCCAACTTCATTGATAGAAATGGTGTCATTCACATTTTGCAGTCCAGTGATCAAAACAGTGGGTCATTCATGACTCAGTTTTTATTTTCAATTTATGCTGTTGGATGTTTTTATTTATGAGAGAGTAAAAAATAATACTTTTGAGGAGAAAGGGACACTGAAGCTCTCATACATCCCATGCCACACCCTCAGGGATTTGCTTCGGTTTCTTCGACCAAAACTTGAAAAGTCTTACAATAAGAATAAACATTTTTTCAGCAAAACTACATTATGGTGCTTTGCATTTTCTGACTGTTCCTCTCCACCAGTAACTGTGAACTGCTGGCACTGGTGCCAAGTTCAGTACAGAGAGATTTATGTTGGCAGCACACAAGCTTCTGAGCTTTTTTAAAATAAATTTGGCACCCAGCACTGAAAGGTTTCACCATCACTAATCTAGATTACATCCTTCTTTATCAGCAGATGAGTTTAAAAATTCCCATCTAAATAAATACCTCCAAATTATTTGTATCTTCTTCCACTATACTGATGCATGTAGGAAGAATTCCCTGAAATCATCTGCAAAACTGCTGCATTTTTTAATTCTCTATCTCTACAAAACTCATGTCTGCTGCTTTAGGGTGGTGCAACTGCTGTTTATTATACTGATCTTAATTATCCCTGGCTTAGCTTTTGCCTCCCACACTTACTTGTCACCACTGTAATCATGTCTGGTCTAAAACCAGGATCTGCGCTAGCTGAGGCCAGCGGCTGTCTATTTAGTATCAGGTTCAGACAGAGTCTAGAACAAAGGAGCATCAGTTCCTGACTAGAACCTCGACATGCTGCAGCACTACAGATGTTAAATATCATAATAATGATTGTATCTTCCTTACATAGTGATTATTAGCAAAGCTGTATAGCTTTAAAAGGGCTCTTGTTTCTACTTCTAAACGGCAGCTGAAGCAAAGAACACATTTCCATTACAAGATGAAGCTGTACAATCTCATCCAACAAATGATCTCATTCTGACCCTCACACTAACTTTGCTATTAAGCAAAAACAGACACATTTTCAAATATTGATTCCAACTACTGTCTGATCCTAACAGGCATGATCTTATCAGGGCCCCACTATAATAGAAGGAGTGTCAGAGTTAAACAGAATAGGTTTAGATAAGATCACAATCTTCCTCACCATGATGTGATGCTATCACTGAGTGAGTATAGTATTTGAAGCAATTATCATTAATAGATATTGGCAACAGAAAGAGTGGTCACTGCTAAATATCTAAACAAATTTGTGCATGACTAAATAAACCAAGTTTTATCTGAATGGTGTCTATGGATATATTATGTGCCCTAAGAGATTTTGCTGCCCTAATTTTTTTTTTTTAAATGATGGATATTCAATTAAGAGAGAAATATTGAGTAGCAACATTGCTACTTCAGTTTCTCTGTACCTTCTGTTTCGTGGCATACTGCCATTTTAGCCTTCCTGCTGCTTTCCTTATGTCTATCTTGACCAGACGTCCCATGCCATGTTGTGTGGACAGACTGGGTTTGCCTGATTTCATGGCTCCCCTCCTTGTTAGTAGAGAATGGAGTAGCACGGGGCTGTCTAACAGGAGGTTTGTGAACCAAAGGGTAATCTTTTCAGACTTTGAGCCCTACAGCTGTTTTTGTATTTCAATCAGTTTTTGCATGAATATGGGGCATGGGGTAGCCCTACAGGGGGTTAGCCTAAAGGACTGGTCTCTCAGGTGAGTGTATACTGGGCAAAAGCCACAAGAGAGGTACAAAGTTGACAGACATCTGGCTTTGTCTGATTTTTGCCTTGCTATTCGTTTATATCGTGGTAGACTTTCTGCATTTTCAGAAAGAAGAAGGTACTGTAAAAGAGAACACCTGCTTTGATATGGTAAATTCTCTGAAGCTCTTTAGTCTTTCTCCCCTGAAGCTGTTGGCAGGTAAGGCCAAAGCAGCACAGAATGAAAATAATAATTTATAGCCCTGGTAAAAATGTTATCAATCTAGGAAAACTGAAAACACTAGTACTAAAAAAAAAAACAAAAGTCAATTCATAGCTAGTTATGTATGTGCTTTTTGTAATGTAATAGCACAAGCAGAGATAAACTTTCATACACTGAAGCCATATAAAAACAATACATGAGAAAAAGGTGCAAATCCAAAACCTCTTTAAGTATTCATCATTAGTAGAAATAAGCAAGTGTGCAATACGTAGAATTAAAAAGGCACAATCAGAGTTCCAAAGAGCAGTCTTCTCTATGTCTATTGTGATAACAGTATTGAACTCTAATATGCTAGAGTTTTCAGCCTTACAGCACTCACAGACATTAGCTAATTAAGTCAATTTAAAAAAAATTTCTAAATTAATACAGTACTTGCAAAGATTACCCAAATGTTGGTCTTATACACAAAAAACCACATGCAGCTTTTTTACTTATCTTCATGTTATTTGTCTTCTCAAATGTGTGATTAACTTCAGAGCACTGAAATCTTTTTGATAATCGCTGAAGATGAATGTATCAGGACAATCAGAGGCATATGGAACACAGAACGCTGCCAGATGTTAACACACTAAAATAAAGCAGAACTCTGTATCTTGGCTAAAAATAATATGCTCATTGACCTTAACCCTATCAAATCAGTCTCATCTTCAAGGTCAAATAAAATAACAAATGTTTATCTTCTATGGAGAGGCTTATAGGTTGTACTTGCAATGTTCAGAGTCATGAAATGCTAAACATACCTCAGCCTTAGTGCTTTGAACAAAAGCTTGGGGTGCTCAGCACATCCTGCTGGTGCTCAGTGCTAGGCAAAATCAAGTCCTAAGTGCATATTAATCACTAGTTAAAATTTGGGATTATTGTGCATTCCCTTTCATTGCTTTACATTTTTTCAAAGACTATATGCGGAAATGGAAACACACCTAGTTAAGAGCGAAGAATACAGGCACATGAACCGTGATCTCTGACACGTAATTTGGAAAAGATTTGCGTATGTTAAACGCTTTTCTCTTTTAAAAATAACTTCAACAATCTCTGTTACCCCAATACATTTTTCTAAAGTGATATTATCAGTGCAGTGTACTGCTGCAGCCCTCATGAGGTTTAATACCAAGGTGCAGTGTGCCACGGCAGTGAATGCGACCTCCTGAATCTCCTTACTTTCCCACACCTTGCAACTATCCCAAAGCAGACTTTGCAAGTCCTTCTGCCCAACACCACAGCCAGAGAAAACAGAGAAAACAATGAGAACATCACAATCATGTTTCTAAAGAGTTCAGGATGCCTCACAGTAAGAGCAGTTATAGTGAACAAAGAATTAAATCATGAAGCAACTTTGCTATGACTGACAAGGAAATGCCATCAGCCAGAGCAAAGTAGCAGGTGCTACTACAAAGCCGTTTTAACTTCAACAAATGGTAACAATTGGCTTGGAAGAGGGAATTCAAGGAATGTTAAGAGTGCACCATCACACCAATTGGTCTCACATTTGTGAGAGGTCAGGTTTCAAAACATGGATATTCTTCTCATTTTCCACTGCTGAAGGTGGTGATGGAGGGAGAAGTGTTTTCAAAGCCATCAGTGCTTATACAGTCAGCTTCAACAGGCTGGTACCTGTTATTGTTACTGTGTGCATTAAAGAAATTTACTTGTATAGAAACAATACCACAAAATGAGCACTGAGGATGCCGGTGATGCCAAGAGCCTCCTCGCAAATGTTTCCACATCTAACTCATGGTGTGTCCTTCACAGACTGCCTAATCGAGGCTGTGGTACCTGATAGCAGATGACTGACTAAAGAAATCAAGATTCAGCTTACACCCTGAGGCATGCTGTACCGCCAGATCAAAGTGCACACATTTGGCATCCTGAAAATGCAATACCAGTGTCTGATTTTGCAAATCTGTGACACAGAAACCTGGGACAATGATCTTTATAAATCAGACAGCATATCTTAAAAAAGAGGTAGAGAATACTGTAGTCCTAAATGCAGCTGGAAAGCATGCATTGAAAAAGCTGCAGTGATTTGTTTACACACAGAGTGTTAATTCTAACTTTAGTTGGGAAGAAACTGGAGCAGGAAGGAGAAAGAAGAAAAAAAACCCTGCAGGCAAGTGGGAAGGGACATGCCAAAGAAATATTGCTGCTTACTTCCTTATCTCCTATCAAGCCTTGTTATATTACAATTATATTTTGAAAATGGTATCCTATACTGGTGCGACCAACTGTCTAGCTTGCTGTAACGTCCCGTATGCCATTTTCAACAAAAAACAGTGTCTCATTCTGGCCTTTTGAAACCAATCTTGAGAGATTTTAGCTACCTGCAGGCATCTCTGGGCAGCCAAACAAATAAAGTTGGCTGCAGATATTTCTCAGCATTAGGGTGCCAAGAGCCACAGGGTCATCTGCTCCATTTCCTTTCCTTGTGCCACAGCTCAGCTGTGCCTACGTGATTCCTGTCACCTTGGTCCACCCCATTCTTAAACACACCAGCCTCAGATTTGCTACAGCCTCCTGAAACACTTTCAGCCTTTCACTCCCATTAGTGTTAGGAAGCTCCTTCTTGTATCTATCTAACCTAGACCTCCCTTGCTGATACTTTCATCTACGAGTCTGGCAGGTTCATTTAATACAACCCATCATACCCTTCCATGGACCACGATCCAAGTGGATCAAGGAAGCGATGGAAACCCTCCACCACAGAGGTGTGCAGGACTGATATTTTGGGTTGGAGAAGGGAAGGTGGTTTGCCTGGATTGAGAAGATAAACAATGGTGAAGTAAAACAAGTGAATCTTAAAAGACAAGAAAATGATCTGGAATTTAACAAATAAAAATCACAAGATCCAGTATTTAATGTAGTGAATGCAAACACAGTCAAGAGGAAGAAATATCAGAAAAGCAGAAAGATAAGATGAGAACATACTATGAGGTGCACAGTGGAACTAAAGACCAGTAACAGGAGAAATAGGCTTACTTCAACACTAAAAAAAAAGGTAGCTAAGATATTTCTGACTTACTATTGTTTCTGCTTTATTACTCTCTTCTCTTTATGCTAATTTGTCCCAGTTTTCTTCCAAAAGTGAGGACAACAGCTTGCAGGAGGAGGAGAGAGGGAAGAATCCTTCCTCACCTCCCCAGTGCAGTACAGAGGCACACCTCCCTCAGCTCCCCTAAACTTGTCTTTTATGTCCTCACACATGGCAGTAGTTCTAGTTTTATCTTTAAAAAAAAAGGTCACTCATTCCCCACATCAAAGACTGTCAGGTGGAAAAGAAAGCCTCAAAGAAAAAAAAAAAGTCTTTTGGGAAATGCGAGATGTTTATAAATGTATATAAAAATAATAATAATTACTAACATATACAAAGCTTTTATTAAGAAAAACCTGTTCTATGCTTTTGAGATATCAACCAAAATATCAAAATCCAGATATAGAATAGTAATCTGTGACAGGGAGTATTTTAATTATAAGACATATTCTAAGAGTAAGAATAACCTACATAAACTATAATGATATCTGAAATACTACGTAGTCTATTCTATACGCATCAGTAGCATTCAGACTGCTATCTTTCCCTTAAAGCAAAGAAAGTACAGTATTTTTCTATATAGGAGTCGATTAGTCTCTACGTGTGTTAAAAGAGTTCAAGGAATAATTATGAAAATATATTAGTGTAACTATATTTAACATCTCACAATTTGTAAAACATTTTGTTAAATACATTGATATATTTTCCCCTTCTATCTAGTCTATGGAAAACATGAAGAAACGCATTAGTGAAAAAGGACAGAAGTTTACTAATTAATACTAAGTCACTTAAGATGGGATAGGAATATGAACAATATCAGACCTGATGAACCTATGCATATAACTTGTCATATATGGAATACCAGGACATGCACAAACCCTTATAAACGCAAAATATCATCAGGGTGTAGTATTAGCTGTGCAGGGCAGTCTGTTCCTTGCTGCAGCCTTTCCACTGCTGCAGGTAGTGTGGGGCTGGCAGGGAGGGGAAGGACAGCAAATAATGGTGCCTCCCACACTCTTCCCATTGGAGCCTAATGGCTAGAGCTGATTGTCTTTTCAGCTCCCCTGGAGCCTGAGGAGCAACCACGGGATTAGATCGATGAACTTATTCTCTAGGCTTGACAATTGAGTTCCAGGGTATTTACAAACTTCACTCAGTGCTTAAGATCTCAGGCCAAGCTCTGTATTACCCATATTTCTGTAGTGCAAAGTATATCTGCTGCATCGCGAAAATGCCAAATTTTGCTGTTGGCTATGTGATACTACAGCAGCATTAGACATGGAGCCATAACTGAACAGAGAAGAAAGTTCAGCAAAATATTAGCATTTCAAATAAAACTGATTTTTAGGACCTAATCGCAGTCAGTACTTCCTTCTGATTAGAATATACTGGTTTTATATACTCATAAACAGACTGTATATACATAAACTTCCAAATGCACACACTTACTATACTTATCATTTTTCGTACATTCATGTATTCACAAATAATGTACTAACTACACATACTATAAATATTGAGGTTTTTTCCCTATCCTAAACATTAAAAAAACACACTTTCACAGAATGGAGTTAATTTGGCTGGTAATGAAACAACTAGAAATATCTCTTATTTCCATCATTCTTGAAAATTTACCAACTATTTCTATCAAGCATTCAGACAAAAAGGGAACTGACGTTTGGAATTTAGATCATTTTGTCACAAGTGAGTAGCTAGCTGCCACTGTCTTCACTGAAATCATAGGTCCATTACTTACTTGAAGTAATTTATTTTATTTAAGTGAAGACAATCATTTCAAAGCTTATTATTGACAGTATGATATGGTACCTTGGTCTGCACTTTCTGAGCACAAATTTTGACACCATTAAACTCTGAATTTTCTTTTCATACCAAATTTTCTCTTCAGTACACTTTATTCCAAACAACTGCCCACTACTGCCTCCAGAAGTCGTATGGAAAGCAATTGTTGATGTTTTCATAATCACATGTAATTTTTATGTCCAGACAGTACACCTGGACAATGTACTGAGTGCGATGCAAGCATTACCACAGTTCCAAAGGCAACAGCATCATGGTGTTTTTCTCCACCACCAATGGACACTAAAGCTATATTCCAAAGGCAGGTGTGTAATCATACGTAATTGCCCCATAGAAACCAGAAGTATCCAGAACATTTTATTTTCTTGTGGTCAAAGAGACAACACGAGCCTCCAGGTCTTTCAGTTCAGTGCCCGTTGTAACTTCGAAATTCTTTTCTTAACAAAGCAAGTGTCTTCAGAGATACAAGGACATTCATAGCATTATGTTCGTCTAAAATGATGTACCTGGAATTTCCTTTGCTTGTTCTGTGCATGTGAAACAAATGAAAAAAATGTATCAACATTTTAGAGACTGAATTTTATTTCAGAGTAAAAATAAATTATGTTCTTTAACATGATCCGGTGGGTCTCTTCCAACCTGGTTATTCTATGATTTAGTAAGAATAAAGTTATTTCAAATACTGCTGAATATTTAAATCTGACATTTTGTGTCTGCTTAGTCTGTGTTTCATATGTTTTATAAATAAGAAGAAATATCATTGTAAAAAGCATGAATTTTAAAAATTTCCTCAGAGGACAACATTAACGTTAAAGTCTTCATCTTAAACATGGGTGTTGAACTTGTGCCTGTTAGGTATTTCAGTGTACAGAGTTACATGAACGACCTTAAATGGGGCAATTATTTTTCTCACATGAAGTTTTTTAAGTAAGACTACAACTAATTCTAAAAGTTGTGTTACAAATTTAGCAAAATCTACAACAGTAAATTTGAATCTTAAATCCTATAGTGTAGAGATTAGCCTAGATGACCATGGTCTAGCAGCACAAAAATATGTTGCTACCGGGCAATTTATTCCAGTGACCCTCTCTAAACAGCTTAACAGTGCAATATGTGCTTCCAGTACACATCATCTTTTCTCTGCTTTTCCCCACATCCTAAATGGCAGTACTTGGCACCTGCAGACAGTGTCTCCGTCTGTTTCTGCTGCCAGGGAGGCCCCAAACCAGATTTTCTTGCCCTTTTTCTGTCTCAGGCTCCTGACATTGCCTTATCCATTCTGTTGGGCCACCTCCTCACTCTGCTCTCAGCAGGTCCCCGGCAAGGTGTCCCAGGGTACATTCCCACTTTGAGAAGGACACCTCTACTGAGATGAAGCTTTCTGAAACAGGACAGAGAGTTTATTGAGTTTTCTCCCAGGAAACTGAGTAAGTTTAATGAGAATGTTTGTTAACATCTACTACTTAATTACAATAGCATTTAAGTCTCCTTAATGGAGACTCTTATAGCAAGCTACAAGTAACTGAGTTATTTTAAGAAAACCTTTCAAAGTGAATGGTGGCAGTTCTAAACAAATGTTAAAGATACACCATTTTAATAAACAGGTGTTCAAAATGAACCATGGGCATGTGTAGTCTTGAAAAAAGGGCTCTAGCCAAGGAGAAGAGGTTAAAAAACAGAAGCAATTTTATGTGAAATTCTCCTACTGATATAATACCACATTCTGGAAATCACTGATTCAGAAATAAAAAGGAACAAATTAAATTCAATCCTGTCTTCACATGAACATCTGTAGGGGTTTGGGGTTTTGTTTGGATTTTTTTAATACACATTTTTTCCATGTTCCTTAAACATTTAATATATTAAAATTAAGGCTATGGTATGGCGTGCTGTACTAATATCAGTGTATTAACAGCATTTAGACAGAGTTGCACGATCAGCATGCGCTTTCTTTTCATGGACCATATTGCTTCATCACCTACTCATATTCTTGAAACTATTTCCACAACCTGGCTACTTTCACAACTGCTTTTGGCATTTTTCAAAACAATATTGATTCAGACCATTACCACATCTTGCTATCATATTAATAACATTTTAAATAAACTCTGTTGTGTAAATGTAAATAAAAGAGCAGAAATAACTAATCTTTTGAAAAGAAAAGAAGCATCTAAACTACAATTATGCACAAAAAGTTTCATAAAAAGTTGTCATTGCACTCCCCTCAACTATGTGTCTATATAAACGGGAAAGCATTTCATAAAAGGCGAGGTAATGTGGACAGCCATGTGGTTGGCCAGATCATCTCAGCGTATCTCCATTTTTTTCAATGTTTCAGTTCATATGAAGTGGCCAACTCTGACATTTGCACAGTGTATGAACACATCACCCTAACTGTGACACAATGAGCTTTACTTTAATGTCTGCTCGTGTTTGGGACAAAAGGAAGTGGTTTTAAACTAGTTTTATAAATGAAGAGCCTGGCAGTAGTAGCAGTAAAAATGAGAGAGAAATCTTTTGTAGTCTCTTGAGGTACTTAGAGGTATAAATCTAGTATAATAAAGATAAGAATCAAGGCACATTACTCAATACACTATTTCTGCTAATGAAATATAAAAATGTCTCTATGTTAATAGGAGCCCAAATCCCCATTTGCAGTTAAATATCTAAAGATAAAAACTGTCTTAGCCCTTTTTGTGTCTGAACAAGAGAACCAGTGACTATGGCATGACTGCAGACAGATTACAGACTGACCAATGGCTGTCTCACTGGCTATACTGCACCTCCAACCAAAATGCCCAGCAAACCCTACCACTGCAACTCTGAAGATTTAAAATTGCTGGCTCCTATAGAGATGAGGTTTTTGACCTGAAGTGACCAGCCAGTGATCAGCAAGTGAGTAACTTAACTGCATTTTGAACCTTGGCTCCTCGGCCCCTCACACACTACCCAGTCAAACAGTTTTATGAGGATATCATCTTCCAGATGAAGTGTCGCACTGCACCTCCTACATCCCAGTAAAGGGTCTCTGTTGTATCCCACTGCTCGCCTGGTCCAGCTCTGCGCACTTTCCTCCCACAGATTCCCTTTACAGCCAGGCTGAATCCTTATTTTCTTATCAGGCTGATACAGACCTGCCCAACACACTCCTCCCTGCAACAAGACGATGCAAATGGAGGGAAGGATCCAGCTGCTCATTGTTTTGCTTTGTAAAATCCTGCCATGGGCATAGATTAACACCAAAAACTAGATGGCAGCAGCCAAGGGAAAAGGCCTTCCAGAATGCCTCCACTGAAGTAGCAGAGCAATAGCATGAGATGCTGCTCAACAACCATTGTGGGCTGTGCAGTTCTGTGCTGCTTTTGTTTCCAAGGCTCCCACTCCCACCAAGTTGTCCTCTGAAAAGGGAAAATATTTACATCTAGGAAAAAGCAAACAAACAGCTTTTATTGAAATAGGCTGCTAGTGTCTTGAATGTGGAGCTGCTGAAATGCAGCAGGTACTCTTTCAGTGGTTTGTATGATCAGTCTAGTGGAGTCTAATGCTCTCCCTACCTGCCTGTTGACATTAGACTTGGCACTTGTGCAGATCTACTTTCCTGTTAGAGACAGAAATCATAAGCTAGGAGTTTCAGGGTTTGAAACATATTCCTGTCCACTTGTAGGCATCCATGAATTACTGCATTTTCTGTGATGCAGCAATGTGCAAAGTTGTAGCCTACCTGGTACAACTAGTGATTAAATCATGTTTCCTTCCTTGTAGAGCTGAGTTCTTACGTACTGCAAATAGAAAACTTTCTGTATGTCTGTCAAAAAAAGCAAGATTATATTACATCTTAAAGAGAATCTGGAAACATGTAGGTGATCTCTTTTTACTATGAAACAAGAAAACAAGCTCTTATTTTATAAGTTAGCTTTCTACACTTGAAAAGAGACTCCTACGCATTTCATTTTCTTGGGACTATCAGCTGTTTTGGAAGAACTGACAGGAAGTGGAAGAAATAGAAGGAAATAGAAGGCAATAATGTCTATGCTCAACTGTGCAGACAGATACAAACTACGCATGTAGCTGAAAGCAGGAGAATTTTGCTAGTTTGGCAAAATAACAGGAACAGATCGTTAAAAGCATCAAATAGGAGATCTATCAGCCTAAATATAAATGTATCTATGTATATCTATCAATATTTAACAATATCAGGAGTTCTTAAGTTCAGATTGAAGTGGGAATTAAATGCCTAGACAAGTTTTAAAATCTGAGGCGCACTCTTTGCTGTTGCAAACACTGTTCCTAAGATTTATGGTGGCTACAAGCACATTATCCAACAACGGTAACAATAACGCCATGGGGTACATTACATTAGAAGGGTTTCTGATCACTGTGATTCATGAGTATTGGCTAACTTCTAGATGAGAAAAATAAAGAACTTTATTAGTCATTGAACTATTTAAAGCTTACTATTAGAGTTTGAGCATTCTGCAGTTCTGATACAGACCTTGCTCTACTGTATCTCCCAACAGTGCTGTGGCAGTGCTGCTGACGTCAGCTCCTATTACCAGGAAGCTATTCCTATTGCAACTGCAAACAGCCCTTAAATTATTTTTGTCCAAGGTACCCAACCTTCTACTAGTCTGAGATGTCTATCAGTACTCTACTTCAAGACAGAAACCTGAAAGATCTGAAAAGTATTTGACATCTGGCACAGTGACTCAATTAATTACCATTCTGAATTAATTAGCTTGCTTCGTCTCCTGAGCCACCAGCAGTGAGACTCTCTTCAGCAATGCCACACTACTTGAAATAAGAGGAACTTCAACAGGATATTACATGTACAAGCCATATACAGTGCAGAGAACAAGGTCAGTAAGTAAGTTGTACCGGTTACAGCCAGGGAATGAATCCTGTGAGTCAATGTCACATTGCTAGCGCTAAAATCAGGTAAGGTATTTGTAGTCAGCCACGAACCTATTTTCCAGTAAAGAGACTAGCTGCAAAAATTGTGATATTGACTTATCGGAGGTTGCCTGAATTTTTCTTTCCTTCCCCTCTACACCAAAAATTTACATTAAAGCTCTTTTCCAAAAATTACTTGATGTTTATAACCATACAATGTTTTTGAAGTTCTCATTCAGAAATGAACTGAAGATGGTGTCAGCTGCTGATGTGAAAGTTTGTTTGAATGCTAGGGAGCTGAGGCCTTACCCAAAAGAGCTTTCCAAAACAGGAACAAATAACTTAGGTGAACAAACACAGTTCCCCTTATGAATAAAAGAAGGTACGAATGCTAGTGAAAAAAATAATAAAATGTGTCATGCAAACAGAAAATCATAAACAAATAATAACTGTTTCAAGAAAAAAAAAAAAAATAAAAATATGCAGAAGCTGGCATTGGATTTGTGTTGCTAAAACAGTAAATTAAAGTTTTACCAAAAGGTTTCCATTTCTCCATGCAGCATTTAAAGTAACAAATACAGGAACACAGGAAACATCTGATATTTGGGAAAAAGAAACAATACTTAGAATCGCAGAATAATTCAGGTTGGAAAGGATCTCTGGAGGTCATCCAGTCCAAACGCCTGCTCAAAGCACAGCAAACTTCAAAGTCAGATCCAGCTTCGAAGTTAACTCAGCTTGCTCAAGATTATATCCAGTTCAGTTTTGAGTATCTCAAAGGATCGAGTTGCTCAGGGGACAAAACAACACTGCTGAGGACTACAATTCTGTTTACTTTTCCAGGTTTACAAATATATTTATATTAGTAGGCAAAACAAAGGTAAAACCTTCCACATGTTAGCAAAAAACACTTTTTTTTTTTTTTAATTTGACAAGAAACAAAAGAGTGTGTTTCTAGATCAGTGAGAGCCCTGAAGATTTTCATCCTACATCTTTCAGAACCGGGTTGAGAATGTTGTTCCATCCCATTACATCCATCAAACTAAGTTTGCTCTGCTCACTGCTTGATTATAAGATCATTAAAACCAAAATACCTTAGCTAATTATTAAAGTAAAAGTGGTATTTGCCCAAATTTAAAAAGTAATAACAGACATGCATGTGTTACCAAAGGAGAAGGAAGCTCCTGCTTTACATCTCCTTCAGAAAACAAAAATTAAACAATATGATCAACTGCTATCATGTTGTGATCTCATCGTAAGAATATCTGACAATGACACCTTTTGTAGTGAAAGGTTAATCAACATCACCTACCATACACAAACATTATCTTCAAGTGTTATAGACCTAAGTATGAGGTACGAGTGGACAGGGCAATAGGGACAATATAAAGCTAGCATTTTTCTTAAGGTGTTATGTGGACTGATTCTGAGCTATACAAGCATGAAGGTTTCTGTTGCATAAAAGTTAATTAAAGTAATAAAAGTGGAACCTTAGAAAACTATTTGAATTTTAGGCACTTGTCACAAATGTTATTTCATGAAAAAAAAAAAAGAGAATGCTAATAGACCAAGAATTAAACAGATTAAGAAATAAAAATGAAATTAAATAGATGAAAAAAATGGAGAGAGGTGTTAAAATTGTCCAGTTCCCTTTTCTAACAATAAGATGATTTGAGTGTCCAGTATTTTTGAAAATCCATCCTTTATTCATGTGCCTGAACGGGAAATCTTCTCTGGGCTGAGAATACTGAACTCTAGGAAACTAAGTCAAAGTTTCTAAGCCACTTTCTGTAATACCTTGTCAGGATCTTCTGATTAATAAACTATGCTCATCTATAAAATATCAAGATCTTAAATGGCTAATATGTTCTCATACCAGAAAACTACTTCATTACAATTTTAATATGTCTATTTACAGAAAGTAACATGCATACTATCCAGCAAGCCCTTAGAAAGCAAACTCCAGTATATAGGCACAGGTTCTCCAGGCAGGAGTTAAGGACAATCAGTTTCCTCCTTTCCTCCCATGTCTTCATAACCCCTCTCTCACACTGTCCCAGATGTTACTTAAGCAACTCAGCACTCCACTCTCTCTTTAGGTGCTCCAAGGGCAGGACAATACCCCCACCAAGCTCAGCTTCTCAGTTTACAGCAAAGCCATATCTACCCCAAATGTGTGTAATACATTTTTGTGAAACAGTTCCATGGGTCTTTATGCTAATACATTCATGCAAGGTCTGTAATAGCCATCAGTGGTCCAGCTGAAGATAATGGTTCTATGGAAGTCTCCCACAGGGTAATGCATGTTCCAAGACTGTCTAAACCCTTCTTGTACCGATATTTGTTGGTGTTCTTTGATACAGTCAGCTTTCCAGATATTCACAGAAAATTAGTCTGAACTATATACTAATGCTATTGGAGTTCAGACTTAAAACCAATACAAACAAAAATGAAATTAAGACCTAGGAATGATATGGTTTTCAGTGCACTGAACTGAGATCAGCAAAGCATAACTTTTAAGTAATAGAGTCTACATACTTAATACAATCAGAATAAAAAAACAAGGCTAACTGAGAATACATTATATGATAGGTGTCTTTTGATATCTTTCAAAATAATTTTAATCTGACAGAATACGTTGTTATGTTCACTAACATTAACATTATGGCAAATTTAATTAATTTTATCCTAAAATAATGTAACTATTTATTTTCTACACCATTCATTATTATAAATTATTTATTCAGCAATAAATGCTATGAAAAATTTTAAAAGCCACTAAAAAATCAGATATTTCTCCCGAAATGCAACAGCTTGGTTCAGCAAACAAGGAAGTGACATTTCCCTTTTCTGTAAAATAACAAGTTAAATGCTATTAACCTGTGCTCCAAATAACTTCACGTGGACGGTTGCCATAGATAAACTAATTGGAGAAGTGCCAAATACCACTGTCCATGAAAGTTAACAATGCCTGCTTTCAAATGCTCTGGCTGAGTAGTAATTCAGGCTATTCCCTAAAGAATAGCACACAACATAATGAAGCAAAACGTCTTGGAGAATCTACATACCAAGGTGTTATTATTCAGATCCATCTTCCCAGCAAAAGGCCCCCATGTTGTTCCAACCGGAAGCTGCTGCCGGCTCTGAATCTTGCGCTCCCCGTCTTTCTGGACCACCTCCAACTCTCCTACAAACAAAGAAAACAAGCAACGTTGAGAGTACTTTCACTTGTGCCTTGACAACAACTACCTCTGCCTTTGTGTCAGCTTTATGCGCACAATGTTCTGAGGATCCATATAATGAGAATTAATTATCCTTGCCTGAAAAACAACTGCTCTTGTCATCCTGCAAAAGAAAAAAAAAACCCTTTCCCCTTTTACATATACTCAAATTTAGTTTAGAAAGTCCCGTTCCTTTCTTGCATCTTTTCACATGCATTAGAATTTCATGGCATTTTTATTCATAATACTGGCTTCGTTGAAGTTCTTAAGAAATATTGAGGAGGGGAGAGATGATAGTGGGAAGCAGAGAGTGCACTAGCATCCATATCTGGTGCGTTAACTTCCTTGATGCATTTTGCTGTCATAAGACCACATTCTTAAACAGTCAGCTACTAGAAGTTTGAGAGATGCACTTTATAGCAATAAAAATCCACAACTCCACTAGCTTGAAGAAACTACTAAAAGCACTTATTACAATTAAAAACAGAAGGATTGTTAACAAAGTGAAGTTTTACAGTAGAAATATTTTAGAATTACATTCCAAATAGATCAAATTGTCAGCTTAATTTTTTAAAACAAAATATGTAAAAATAACAGGGGTGAGCACAGGGATATTTTTAGTATATATTAGTAGTTCATTTTTTTCAAAAGCAAATTCTATTTTTGAAAATAAGGGCTTCAAAATTAACACTTACAAGTGAAATTGTTACTTTAGTCCACTTTAACTTTTCTGGGGTTTTCCAGTGCCAAGGGAAATAATAATACAAAACTGACCATTACTGTGTATGGAAAAATAAAACTCAGTTACCACCTTTCTCCCTGGCATTTTTTTTCTTCATTTCAGGATTAAAAAAATAGTTTGGACAACCCTTCTTTTAATGCAATCTCTTCAATAAGCCTATTTTTCTATTAACAAGTGTTTCCGTTTAAAGTGTTGCAACAGCTGTGCTTATAGACACCATTTCTAACATTCTTTTCTAAAACAATTCAAGCAAATTCTAGTTTCAAATTTTAAGGAGGATAAAATAGAAGGGAGGGTTGCTGATGTGTGCTTTTCTTAGACGTTTAACTGAATTTTTACATGCTGTTGCATTTCTGAGCTTTGGCTACCCTGAAGGTAGGCAGAAAATCTGCTGTTCTCACAAGCAGCAGAGCTCACCTTGACCTCACTGCAGCCATGATTCTCACAACCTTTTTTCCCTGCTTGCCAAAGCCCCTTTGTCCCTTTTCGCATCAATGAGATGCAACAGTAATTCCTGCCTTTTGTATCAGCATGTCCCTTCTACCCCAAATCAGGACAGTGCTTTTACACAAATAGGGTGAAGTCCAACTGTGCAAGAAGTAAGCTTGTCCCAGATTTAGAACTGGCAGCTGTTGTGAAATGAACCTTGGGCAGGAGGAAGTGAGTAACTCCTCCTGGCTTAGAGGCAGTCTCCACAGACTTCCCCAAGCTAACCATTCCCATGGATGCCTGGATTTATGTTACAGCCAGGCTGTGAAGATTTTCCTTGTCTGCAGGGGTTAAACTTGACCGTTTTCCAAAGAGAAGACTTGGCTCCAGCTTCCGTTTTCAAGCACAGAAATCTAAATTTCATCTCTGAGTGTCGCATATTACAAAACTACCCTACGTAAAATTGTGCATCAGATCCTTCCTGCAAACTGGAACAAATCAAGGAAATAGAGCTGTATCAGTTTACAAAAGCTTCAATGTATGCAGGTGAGTCCTCATCGTGACAGTGCTATGACACTTTAAAAGGCAGTACGTGAGCAGGAAAGCTTATGGATTAATTAAATCTAATTTGCAGATGAGATATATAGGCACCGAAGCAGAAAAGAAAAAAAAAAATTGACGTACTTTTTTCCCTCTCTCAGTCACATTGTTACAAATTGCATTAACTTAAAAAAATCTCTTTATATGTTAATTTTGGAACAGAGAAATCTTTCTGGTATTGCAAGGTAACATGTTGATCACTCAGGCACACTGCAGCATTTTCTCTCTACACAGAGATGAAAACTAGCATTTGCTTGCTTTTACACACTAAAAAACAGCCATGTCTATGGGCATGTCACATTTAACTGATACCAGAGGAATCATGAGAATCTTTGAAAACCCTTTTAAAAAATAATTCAGCCTCCCTTTCTGCCACTGACATTTTTCATTTGAAAAGGGTTCAGACACAGTCAAACAGTGACTTCTTATCTGTACCTGTGGATTTACAAGCAGGCCTGTCTTTTAATGGATTAAGAACGACAAACTTAGGGCAGATCATCCAGCGATATCCAAAAACCTACCTAAGTTTTAAGGTATACATCATTAAATTTCACATTTTACATAAAATTTTTAATATGAATGTTATACTTACTAAGAAGCAAACATAAAAGCAAATAGTTAATTTCCAAAACCATATATTTTTCCCCCAGCTGATAATTAAATAAGTGAATATGGATTCTTTCTTTCCTTCACCCTCATTTGGTTACAGTCTCAATTTGTAGTTTAGGCAATGCATTTCAGTATGTATGAATACATTGAAATGTACTACAGACAGCGTAATATCATGCTGAATTGTACTGTAGCAGCTGTAACTTTCCCTCCGCTCAGATCATCACGACAGAGTAGCAGACTGCAGACAGTGCTACAAAACATTCTGCTGCTTAACTTTTCTGTTTCCCTTGATCACACCTCTCCAAAAAAGACGCGTTTCTCTCTGGTCATCATGATCAGCAGCCATTTTAACGCTATAGGTGAATATTAAGAGTTGGGAAAGATAACCTGCTCACATGTTTTGACAAACACAGACTCTTGGGCTATGCTTGTACAGGGTGCAGAACATTACAATTTGATCCTTGGCAAAGTTGGGGTTTTTTTTTGACTGAAAATCTTTCTTTGTTAGGGGAAAAAATTAACACTGAGAGAGCTGAAGTTAAAAAAAACAACACAGCAGATCAGGGCCTACAACCATCTGCTAAGATTTCTTTTCTTTTCCTAGCACAGCCTGCATCTTTTGTAAAATCTCTGTACACATTCCTTTGTCTGCCCTAAGCAGGAATGCCAGGGTCTGGTACAACGGTTTGTAGAAGCAAGATTACAAATGTCACTACTAAACATCCTCTCCTGAATTCCCCTGACCCCAGAGTAAGAAGCCTGCAACTTTCCTGCATTCATTTACAACATTTTGCTCCTCTGAAATTTCCTACTTGGTGAACAGTACTGAAACCGCAGCAACAGACAAGCCCAGACTCCCACTGACAAGGACACTCGTTTAAGTGGTGCCATACCTGTGGCCCTGAGCAACTTGTGACCTCGAGGGAGTTTGCTGGAGTGAAAAAGAACCTCACCCTATGACTCTTAATTAAAAGAGTTTGGAAAATGTGTCAGAAAGAGAAGCTTTTCCCCTTCAGCCTCAGAAGAAGTTCAGATATAAGTGAGAAGTGCTCTCTGCAGTTACCATCCCCTGCACAACTGCTCGGCATCCTTGCAGATTACATCAGGAAAAGGAAAAGAGTGGAGATTTTATTGCCATATCACCACTTGCAGTGAGAAGTGGAAAGACTCAGCTGGTGCTGACTCTTCACAATTGCCTGTCCATGGAGATACCAATGAGCAGGAAGAAAGGGAAAGAAAGGATGAAAAACTGCTGCAGTTTCCTTTAATCTGTGCTCTAGCTGAAATGAAGCATTAAATTCACTGCTGCTTTTAGGAGTTTCAAGTGACCAGCAATTGCAACAGACCACCTCAGTACCGAACACTGAACACTATGTTCATTCACATAACAGTAAATTATAATGTGTACAATTCATACACACTCCTCAGATTCAACATTCTATGGCAAAGTCAAGAAGCTGTTGTATTTTGCTGTTTTCATCATAGACTTGTCAACCATCTGACTGAAAAGGAAGCAATGTCCTGCTTCTAGTTTCTGTGAGTTAGGTAAAAAAATTTACTTAAGAGATATTCTATTTAGCGATATTTACTTCCCTTTTCCACGCTAAAGAGCAAGTTTTTGTTTTTGTTTTTTTTTCAGGAACATACTTATTTCCAGCTTGCTGAGTAAGTTTATACAAAATATTTGAGACACACAGTATGGCCTAATCAATTTTGGTAAAAGATAATGCTGTTAGTGCTGTGGGCTGTTTCTCTTATCTTGTTGATGTAGCATACTTCTAAAGTCTGTGATTACTCAAAGACTTATGATAGCTTCACTGTAAAAGAAGCCCCAAGTCATGACTCACTAATACAGCTACAAAACATCTACTGGCTTTTAAGATATTAGGCCACCTTGGTGGATACAAAAGCAGAATGAAAGGCCTCAATTTAGGGTTCTTATATATACATATTGTTTTAGGAATGCTACATAGAGCTTGCATAAAATATAAGGTGTAGAGGTCAATTTAGCTTTGTCTTCTTTTACAGCAAAATCAAAATAATTCAAAAAAAACCCAAAAAACCCTCCAGAAAACATGCAGTGTGCACAGGAATCCAACAAAGGCCTTTGGTCCTTAACAGGATCTGTCCACAGTTCAAATAACACAAGAATTCAACTATAAACACTATTTCTCAACAAAATAATACTGGCTTTCATTCCACACTGGAATAAGACACAAAGGAACGTATATCTGAAAGTTAATGAAGAACGGCATTTTTGCGGAGAAGTGAACTAATTTGCTCAGAAGCAAGTGTATTTAGATATAAAAAATGTTTAATTTCTAAGCAAGACAACAGTAACCATGTCAGTAGGGTTTTGGTTTTTTAATGGGGCATAGCTTTCCAAATGGATTAATTCAAAAAGAATAAGCTCTTCCTCTGCTATTATTAGAGATCGGCTACTTGACATCACAAGGCTCTACCAATTCCACCAGCAAATGGCTCCTTTGCATATTTCCAGTGCACAGCCACCTGGCTCTCTAATGAATACTTTTGCATTTGAGAGAAATCATATATGTTGTAGTTTCAAACAAAGACTGCTTTTAAGTCAGAGCAAGCAAGTCCCGGAAGTCCTTAAGTGCTGCTGCCCAGCCCAGAGCCCAAGATCTTCCTGCTGTCCTGTATGCACAGGAAGAATTTGCAATTAATAGCTGACTAGTGATTACCTCTATAATAACAACTAATATGTGTACATTTGCACACAGCAGTTCACTGACAGTGGTGAACTATCCCATTTCCATTTCTGTGATTCTTCACACAGTAGCTCCAATATTAAATCCTCATACACTTGCTTGGCAGACTGAACTACATTATTGAGATACCTCCTCTAAATTCTCCTCCCTCAATTTTCAAGTGTCTGAGACATAACACACACTAAACTACAGTTTTGAACATAAACTTGAAATACGACATTCTCTGTTCAAGTACTCCAGTCAAACCCTGATAAATCAGGCTGGCCATGCAGTGATCTTATCCTTTCTGACTCTTTAATAAATCGAACCTTGTAAGTTCACGCTGTTGGAAGTTGTCACTAAATGAAATTGTGACCTTATCCGATGCGTGAACTTATCCTGCTGACAACTACATTTATTGTGTGGATAAGCATGGGGAAAAAAAAAAAAAGACTTTTGATAATTGTGATCTTAGCCATATGCAACTCCAACAGATGGGATCTTTTTGATGTTCCATTAATGATTTGCCTATGATGAGCCTCTACTCATGAAAAAAAAAATGTTCTTCATAGGTAAGTGGTAAGTGGACTGGTAAGCAGTAAGAAAAGTGCACAAAGGGGTACTGGCTGACTGCAGTGAATCAGAAACTATTAGCCTAACACACAGAGCTTTGAATTAGCTTGTAATTTCACTGGAAAAGATAACATAATGGAGGTGGCAAGACAGAAACATACCCTTTCCAGAGGACTCATTCAATAGCCTAAACCTCTGAAACAAGTAACTGTGAGTCTAAAGCAATAATCAAAAATATACTAAACCATGGCACTTCATGCTAAATGAATGAACACTGCATCCCTTCCCAGCATCAACTAAACAGTTGCCACTGCTGTTGTGGAAGAATGTGGTAACAGGCCATTAATAGAATTGTAGAATTACAGAATCATAGACTAGTTTGGGTTGGAAGAGACTTTTACAAGTCAGCTCCCCTGCAGTGAATAAAGACATCTTCAACTAGACCAGTTGCTCATAGCCCCATTCAATCTGAACTTGAATATTTCCAGGGATAAGGTACATACCACCTCTCTGGGCAACGTCTTCCAGTGTTTCACCACACTCCCTGTAAAAAAATTCTCAAAATGATCAACCACGTAACATGACTATTTTTCTATCAGGGATTAATACACTGTGTTACCCAATTCTCACATTTCTCCACAATAAGTAGCAGTGTACCTATATGGCAGTGCACTGACTCTGAGGTGAGAAGATCTGGGGGGGTATAAGGTCAGCGTACAACCTGTTTTGCAGCAGTATAAGTCTGCTGTGTAATACAAGAACTACAGTTATCTTACTAGAGGGACACACATATATCGGAGACAACTTCACAGTGGAATACAAACACTAATAGACTAAATTGCTATCAGTCCTCAAAAGAGATGGTACAATTTGCTTTGCAACTGGAATTGCATTCACAGGGATCTTGGCAAAACCAGAGGTTATTCAGGTTGTCAAGAAGCAAAGGCAAAATTTAATTTTGTTGCCCCAAAGATGAGAAAAAAGGGCCAGGGCACTGTTAGGATGAAAAGGATGGAAGGAGGAACAGACTTGGGACCAAAAGCTGAGAAAACAACTCTGTGGAGTCACCTCAAGGGAGGGCTGCTATTCTGCTGCCACTAAGGGCACAGAGTGTTTCTGAACAGAGCAGCCACCCTCTTTTCTCTGAAGTTGCTGCCACTCCCCCTAACCCTGTTCCTCGGACCCATCCCTCTTAAAGGGTAGGGTCAACCAGACCATGGAGCACAATGGCCTCGAAGGAAGTAGACACAAGGATAACCCACACTTACTGATCTAAGCTACCACTCTCCTTTGCTCACAATTAGAAGCAGCATTAGATAGCAAACACAACACAGGAGAAGCTGCCACAGTCCTGTTCATTCCTAGCCAAGCTGCCTCACGTTGTCCCACCTTGCCAATGCTCCCACAGGGCAGCTGTGCACTCTAGGTAAAGATGACAAACGAAAAAGCTTCTCCATTTTCCGTAACAAAAACCTTGCTGCTCCCTACCTTTCTTTAGAGCGCGAAAGTCAGGAGCAGAGTTACTTTATCTCCCCTACCTGCTGCTAGTACTCCCTCTGGTAGAGAGTGCAGGTGCTATTCTTATCTATAAGAATTTTGTCCTACAACAGCCAATAAAGGAAAGGAGAGAATATTCTGAAATTGAGGAAAGGAAAAGACTAGGCAAAGATTTTTTTTAAAAAAAAAGACCACAGAAGGGGTGGGGGTGGGGGGGTGGGGGGAATAAATATATCAAAAACAAGGTAAGAGAAAGGGAGTCTAGGGAAGGAACCATTTGAACATCCAAGCTGGGGCTGAACAGGATACAAAGACAAAGCCTGGAAAAATAGGAACAGAAAATACTCCAGAAAAAGAGGGATCATAAACCTTGCCAGAGTTGAGAGAAGACATACACATTTCCAAGCCTGAAACATAAGAATGGCAGTGCATGAATACACATTTAGAAACAGAATATGAACACTATTAAAAGTTTTTTAGTCAAGGCACATGTGTCATTACAGTGCTTAATTCATAAGCTAAACCAGCAAAAGAAAGTATACTTACACTAACACCTATACCTCAACGCTCAGCTGAATCATGGTGAAACCGAACTCTTTAAGCGTGTCTACACTGCATCCAGTGATGCGATTTCACCTGACAACTGGTTACATATTCTCTGCCTCCAAGCAGCCAGATCATCAGGTAGGCTATAAGACTTTCCAGAAAAAAAAGTTTCAATAATGTTTATTTAGTTTACACTGGGCTCCATCTATGTGTGATGTGACCTTAGATTTCCAATACCAATACAGAGCTCACTTCAGTGAAGGTGCACTATGTCTTGCAAAACAGACAGAGTTTCCAGAAATCATAGTTTCAAAAGAAGTGAAGGCACTGACACTTCTAAAACTATAAATTGCACAGAATCACAGAATCACAGAACAACCAGGTTGGAAGAGACCCACCGGATCACCGAGTCCAACCGTTCCTACCAAACACTAAACCATATCCCTCAGCACCTCGTCCACCCGTGCCTTAAACACCTCCAGGGAAGGTGACTCAACCACCTCCCTGGGCAGCCTGTTCCAGTGCCCAATGACCCTTTCTGTAAAGAATTTTTTCCTAACGTCTAGCCTAAACCTTCCCTGGCGGAGCTTGAGGCCATTCCCTCTTGTCCTGTCCCCTGTCACTTGGGAGAAGAGGCCAGCACCCTCCTCTCTACAACGTCCTTTCAGGTAGTTGTAGAGAGCACTCTATTTGTTAAGTCTTCATTTGATTATATAAAATGAATACAAAGGAAACAATTTACAGTCTTACAGTGCCTCATGCTCTTGTAACCTACAGAGCTTAGTAAGAACACAAGATCCCATCCCAGGTTAGAAAAGTATAGACCTACAGTTGTGAACGTATCTGCATCAATTTGAAATCACAGTGAAACTTCTAAATTTTGCAGGGACTGGGAAGGAGATCCATTCATTAAATAAAATTTAAAGAGAATATAAATTGAGTAACTACTAAAGATGCAGCTCATGGAAGACCTCACAATAATCATTCATCAAGTATACCATCAAAACCCTTTTATGGCTTAAGCCAAACTATTACAAGAAATACTGTTTTTTTCTTGGAAGTCAGAAAAGAAGGAGTACATAACCAGCAAGGCTGCTAGACTTTGAACAGCTTTTTAGTACAACAGACTCATACAGCTGTATAGACTGGCCCTTTATTTGGACTTCTCTGTTGAACTTAACAGAAACCTGCTTAAAATAAAAAATGAGAGAGCAGAAAGAAGATATTTACTTATGATATGCTAAGAAATGCCAAAGATTTGTTCACTTGCTTTAAAGACAAATTCTATATAATAGGGAAAAGACTCTGTTCATATCAGCACCTAGTCTATAGACAGAGGCAAAATAAAGACCAGCCATCACAGCAAAATCCTGATCCTGCAATGAAATTAGAAGCAACTATCTTTAGTTTCCAGTCTACTCACTACGAGAGCAATTTACACCTCTCTTTTCAAAGACTAAATCTTATACAAGAAAAAAAGATATTATTTTTGCTTTCCTCTATAATTTTCCATCTCGACATTTGCATGCTTAGTTCAAGAGCTTTGTAACTCCCCATATGCATTGAGTTAAAACCAGAGTGGAAATATTTGCAAAAATACAGAAAAAAATTTCAAAAGGCAACCACTGCACCCTGTAGTTTTCT
Organism: Phaenicophaeus curvirostris; assembly: GCF_032191515.1. Classification (NCBI taxonomy): domain Eukaryota; kingdom Metazoa; phylum Chordata; class Aves; order Cuculiformes; family Cuculidae; genus Phaenicophaeus; species Phaenicophaeus curvirostris. The sequence goes on along the minus strand of NC_091394.1, from coordinate 79,161,287 downwards.
GTGAGAGGAATACTGTAAATTCCATTCTCACATGGACACTCAATACTGGCAAAAATTATTTCCAATTATATTATAACACTGTGCAGATCCAGTGGCTTGAGTAGGTACTTTTATTCCTACATGGAGGAATAAAAAAGCTTTGCTCTTTCTCTCTCCATCACAAATACACCCAATACAGAAATGCCAGACTTGGCAAGAGCAGGCTGATGATATCACTGAAGAGGGTTTTCTTGATAAGATCATCATGTGCTTCTGGACTCTTGGGTGTGCTCCTTTCCTCAGCAGAGGTACAGTCGCCCCTGCTGAATGTCCCTTTGTGTGCAGATTCTCCCCCGATATATGCAAAGAGACATTTCAGCCTGGACTCATCTTTTTTCATTGCTTCATGTAGCTCCAATACAGTTAGAGGTATAGGGAGCATTGTATGTAAAGCAACAGAAAGTGGACACAATTGAAAATACAGCTCATGTAACTCAGACTGAAGCCTTTTCTAAGACAGATGCTGTTCTGCAGTGAGAAAACTAAACATTTTGCCATAGCCTGCATCACACTTTTCCTAGCAAATTTTGGAATCCTTTTAGCTGAAAGATGTTAACATTTTCTTTTTTTCAATATTATTTGCATAAATATATATGATATTTAAATAAAATAATTAATAGATGTTTGTACATTTACCCAATATTGTTGGATTTCTTTTTTACTTGGAAAAAGTAAAAAATACCAAGGTAGCTTGTGCCATTAGTGAATGCAGAAAGCTACTAAAGTTAACTTAATATGAAGACTGCTTTATTAATATTGATATAATGAAATGTATTAAATGAAAAAAATGTTTTAGAAAATATTCTTTTTAGCTCTAAAAGCAAGAGCAATGAGATCATCTGTGACTGTATCTGTGGTGCCTTCTCAGTTTACAGTACTTATGCTTAGAGATAGAAGGATCTATTTTCATCTCTCATTTGAGTAACAGCAGATGAAGTTATTTGCTTTGTATCCGATATGCACACTCAGAGTTATGAAACCACTGCTTAGATACTGATTCCTGGCTCAGAGTATCAGCCAAAGTCCCCAAATATTTTACAAATGAAGGAGATGCTTTAATGTGGTTTCCCTATTTCCTTTCAATGTTCATAAAAAAAATCTGAAAGAAGTAGAGAAAACAAAAATCTCAACAAAGACTTAAATTTATCAGTATTTTGTGTGACCATCCAAAGCATCTAGTTAGTTACTGTTGAGATTAGGAAGGCGAGAGTGGAAGTGGGACAAAGCAAGATTGAACGCTATGCTCCAGTGCATGCATGTAATATATAGTTCCATCCATTATAATTATAATTTATATGAAAAGCAACATTATTATAAATAGAGATAAATGCAGTATAACTATAATGTACAATATCAAGATTCAAATTAATCATTTCTTTGCACTTGTTGGCGATGGCCATGCATAACAGACACATGGCTCTGCACTGCTCCAGCACTCTTGAGTTATGTGCTTATCTACATCTCCCATGATCAAGTACCAGTAACAACCAACACAGGTTTTTAACACTGTTTCCAGACAGGAATTGACTGCTGGTTCTGGGTATCAACTAGCATACCCTCACTCACTCCTTCAGTGCCTCAGCCTGGACTATCACACTGCTTTCACATGCAGCTATCTCTTAGCACAGCAGAGACTTTGAAGCTGATAGAAAGAGTGATGTCCATTTATGACGCAGACTTTAAGTGAAATAAACCCTTGAACAGAAACTGAGCAGAAGTCCTGTGCACTTCTTAAATCCTACTCTGAGGCTTACAAAAGACAGTAGAATATTGGTCTTGTGGCAGTCTTCTGTAAAGGAATGATCTTGACCTTCACTGACATGCCAAGGTTGTCATGCGGGTAATGCATGTCCCAAGTTGTTTTGCCTTACAGCCTTCCCCATCATAAGCACAGGCTTTCAACACTCCACTGCTGCTTGGACAGATGCTGAGACTGAGGAGCACAAGGAATAGTCACGGCTGGCACACGGGGCCTGTTCTGCAGAGTACGTAGACTACCTTTTCCTGCAGAATGACCTCCTCAGGCTCACTCTTCACAGCCTAGACTTTACCTTTGTAAACAATGGCTGAGAACAAGTCCATAACCTCTATGTCCTTAATGGAAATTTCAGACTAAATAAGAAGTTCTGGGTCTCAGAGTGAATCAATGCTGGCAACAGCAGCACTAACCTTCTCTAACATTTAAAATCAGTGTTTCTGAAAACTTCACACAATACAAACAAGAAATATTATTTTGAAGAAGTAGGAAATTATTTCTAGCAAGGCGCAGCCAATGAACAGTTAGCATCAACAGAGATCGAAAGAATTATAACTCAAAATGTATCTAGGCTAAAGAATTATTTTGTCTTGGAAGCATTTAAGCTGTACCTATATTATCTTGCTTAAAAAATACCGATGTTAATTTATAACAACTTATTATCCTACAATGGTAATATACTATACGAATACAAGTAGTCTAGTCTGTTATTTAGTAGTAAGTATCTAGAGTTAAAACAGTTAAGTATATAAGAAATGAAGAGGATGCAGGTAGACATCTTTATTCTGCTGCTAATAAAATTGGCAGTTTACAAAATTAAATACAATAGCATAAAAACTGTCCTAGAAATATCTGTTCCTTATCTTCCTCCTCACTTAAAAAAAATAACATGGATCAATGCAAAGAGAAAAAAATTCTCTTTTACCTATGACTATTATTTTGATGTTTTGATGAAGTTACTTTTCAACTTAACAATTCTTTTCTGATAGGCACAGAAAATTTGCTGTACAAGGAAATTTGCCCTTGGAAAAGGGCAGTTTTATTTTACCAGGTTTTTCCCCATATATTTTCATCTCAGTTATACATTAACAAGATACATAATGCATTGACGTCAAAGAATAAAAGAAAAAATCTAGATAAACAAATCCTACTTTTACATATCCACTGGTATATTTAGTGGTTTCAAAATCAAGCCTTCGAACATTACCACCCTTTTACAGACTCCAGGACCTCACATAAAAGCCAGCTTTTTATCCAGTTTCCCGTCCTCCAGACACTGCTTCTTTGTCCAGTTCATCTGCCTCTCCCTATTGCCTTCTGTGCAAGTACTGGGTTCTCAGTGACTGCCTCCAAGGATGCCCAGAATCAAACATCAGAAAAACAAGGAGTGAGGCACATATGCTTTCCTTCACACAACTGGTTTCTTACTTTCTGTCTTCTCCCATGGAGCACAAACCATCTGCCAGCCAAGTCTGATCCGCCCTTTCAAACTCCTAAAGGCTATTTCCTACCCTCATCAGATGCAATTCAGAAGCTGACAGTCTTCTCACTGACACTTATATCCTGTCTCAGTCATCAGATACCATTCTAAAACTAAATTTTTCTATTCTCTTCACTGTAATCATCATAGAAGCAGAAAACTCCAAAGATTAATTTATTCTACAAAAAAACCCTGTTTATGACTCAGTGTGGACATCCCCAACACACTGGGGAGACTTAGCAATAGTTGCGTTACTAGCACCATTCTCACTTCATATGCTTATTATTATTTCTTCTCCTTGCACATCTGTAAAATCCACTCTTAAAACAGTCAACAGATAATACAAAGAATCTTATTTTCCAGTCCACAAATGGATCTTCCTCAATGACCTGCTGCCAACTTCATACCACCAGGAGTCAGGAGAACTAATAACTAAATGATTTCTATAACAGCACCAGTAAGAATATATGTATAAATAAACATATGCAACTTACAAGTCCTCCACTGTGCCAAATATGGCCATAGAATGTTTTAAGTATTTTCTGCATGCTTATACTGTCTTCTTGTTTTGGTAATCAATAAAAAATACTGGAAATGGCTTTCTAAAATGAGATACAGATATTCAAAACGCAGGGCCAAAGAGACTCCCATAAACAGGTAGCTCAAACCTTTTCTAGCTCCCATGTAGTATGTTCACATACATTGCACTGAATAGCTCCAAGAAACTATCAAATAAAACTATCAAATAAAACTCTGAATGACAGGGCCCAGAGAGCGGTGGTAAATGGAGTTTACTCCAGCTGGAGGCCAGTGACAAGTGGGGTTCCCCAGGGCTCAATGCTGGGTCCAGCCCTGTTCAATGTCTTTATCAATGATCTGGATGAAGGCATCCAGTGCTCCCTTAGCAAGTTTGCAGACGACACTAAGCTGGGTGGAAGTGTGGATCTGCTGGAGGGTAGGGAGGCTCTGCAAAGGGATCTGAACAGGCTGGACCGCTGGGCTGAGTCCAATGGCATGAGGTTTAACAAGGCCAAATGCCGGGTCCTGCACTTAGGGCACAACAACCCTATGCAGTGCTACAGACTAGGAGAAGAGTGACTAGAAAGCTGCCTGGAGGAGAGGGACCTGGGGGTGTTGGTTGACAACCGACTGAACATGAGCCAGCAGTGTGCCCAGGTGGCCAAGAAGGCCAATGGCATCTTGGCTTGTATCAGAAACGGCGTGACCAGCAGGTCCAGGGAGGTTATTCTGCTCTTGTACTTGGCACTGGTGAGACCGCTCCTCGAATACTGTGTTCAGTTCTGGGCCCTTCACCACAAGAAGGATGTTGAGGCTCTGGAGCGAGTCAAGAGAAGAGCAACAAAGCTGGTGAAGGGGCTGGAGAACAGGCTGAGGAATGTCTGAGAGAGCTGGGGTTGTTTAGCCTGGAGAAGAGGAGGCTGAGGGGAGACTTTATTGCTCTCTACAACTACCTAAAGGGAGGTTGTGGAGAGGAGGGATCTGGCCTCTTCTCCCAAGTGACACGGGACAGGACAAGAGGGAACGGCCTCAAGCTCTACCAGGGGAGGTTCAGGCTCAACATAAGGAAAAAATTCATCACTGAAAGGGTCATTAGGCAATGGAAAAGTCTGCCCAGGGAGGTGGTTGACTCGCCTTCCCTGGAGGTGTTTAAGGCATTGGTGGATGAGGTACTGAGGGGCACGGTTTAGAGACTGGTGGGAATGGCTGGACTCGATGATCTGGTGGGTCTCTTCCAACCTGGTGATTCTATGATTCTATGAAAATTGATACATATGTATTTTAGAGAAGCCCAGTCTTGCAGCAAATGTAACGTTGAAAGATCTGGGCTTGGTAAATTAGGCCTAAACCTACTTGTGATCAAGCCTCCACAATTACTCTTAATCTTTCTGTAACTCTGGAAGTAATTATGCCTCTTTTCCCTCACCTTTCATTGACCTGTCTTTCTTGATAGCAAGCAATCCCGAGTGGGGACTGTAATTGTGTTTGCATGTATAGATATACATATGAACAACATAAACCAGACACACAGATATATATTATAGATAGACAGATATGTATATATACACACACATTTATATTTATCTATAAAGTATAGAATCTAGGACCAAAGGAACTTTGTGTCAATAGAAACCAACAGATTCTAGGTGATACTGTAATACACACAGCAAAAAATAATGCATCCTGGCATTCTGAAAGGGATGCCCTTTTCAAATATCCTGCATTTCCTTTGTCTCTGGCAAGTAGGCTTTCAAGGGGGCTTTGATTATGTTTCTGATATATACTCTGGATCATTTTTTAGAATAGTTAAACAAAGCTCAGTCCCTGTATACTCTGAATAAAGTGAAAGGAGACACAGACAGTGAAAGACAGAGGACTACTTTCATATAAATAGTATTTGAAGTTTTAGGCCATAGGTTTCATTTAATATTGGAGTTTCTCTAAATTCAACCATTGCATGTTTCCACTTTTGAAATAATTGTGGTCAACAAATTTATGCAGGTAGAAAAATATTTTTTCATGCACTGCTTTTTATCTCTTAGATACACGCACAAAATAGCTAATGATACCTTTGAAATACTGAGTTTCATTGTTTCAAACTATTACATATAACAGAAGAAAGCAAACCATTCACTCCACAACACACTTCTGACTTGCCACTGAACCATGCAGAAATCTCCTTCTCTAATTTATTGTCATCTTGCTAGAAATATTTAGACCAATTAAAATTATTTCAATCTGAGTAGCAGCCCATTCCTCAGTATCATTCCAGGACAAATGGATTTTTAGATTCTTCTTTGATTCCAAGAGTTTTACAATCACGCATTATTCTTTGACTTTTATCACAATCATCCATTTAGACACCTCCTGACAACTAAACATTGGCAGTGCATGCAAAAAAATCACTGCTTTTCCTCCCTGTCATGAACAAATGTAATAAAACCTCTAACAGCAAATCAATGTCTACACTTTGTAACAAGTATAATTATGGTAGGAAGAGGCACGCAAATCAATATGAAGATTGTAAGTACAAGCTTTAGGTTTGTCAGTCATTTCTAGGAGCTGTTTATACTTTGCACATGCATAGAGCACTTGGAAGAACAAAATAATTTTGTTTGAAACCTACAACACAGATTTCATAATTATCATATCAGCAATTCCATATCCACAAAGCTTTAAGTATTCTTATGGGGGAACAAAGGTATCACATCTCACCTGTCCTACGCCTAGAGAGCTTGGTATAAATAGTGTAGAATTTAAAAGCACTACACAATAAAGATACCAGTGTCTGACAAAACCATTATTTCACCGAGAGGTATGATACTTCTCTCTGAAAGGCAATAAAAAGTAAATTCCACACTGTACTACATAAAGAACAGTTAAAATGAAAAATTTCTTCTGTGACATCCCATGTTGTTAACAATATAGGCAGATCAAGATAAGTGGGTGGATTTGGATCATCATCAGTAGACACAGGCCACATTTGCCAGTCTATTATGTCATGTTTCTTGAATTCATGAACCCAAGAGTGCAATAACTTTTTGTGACATGATGGAGAAGTTACATTTTGTACATGCTCTAAATACAGAAGCAAGACAAATGAATTAAAATGAGCAACCATATTGTTGGGTTTTTTTAAATGTTATTGAGCAATACGGCATATGGATAATTCTGTAGCCTAAAGCACACAAACTATTCAGAAAATACTACTGGAAAGCAAACTGTGTTTACTAGATGATTTACATCAAGTTAGTCCTTACCTTTGTACATCAAAACAGTAGGAGAATGTGAGTAGGAAAATAATGTTAGAGAGATTCTTTGTTAAGTTAAAAGGGAGCAAATCACCAAAATCACGTACACTATGCCTGGAGCTGATAACTGACTTGAAATGGAGTTCACTCCATTTGGAAGGGCAATAACATTTTAGGAGTAATGGTTATGCACATTTCCCTTCAACTATTCTTATTTAAAACACAGGTACATTTAAATTAAAAAAAAAATTAAAAAAGGCAAAGAATGATTTAAAAAAAAATGCTGGTAAAGTTCTTAGAAAAGGCCACAGTTCTATCCAAATTCTTTAACTTTTTTTTATTTGACCAGTCATAAGTTGCTTTGATGTGACTGTATTTATCTTTAGTCACGAAAAATGTATACAATCTTACACTTTCAAACCTATGCTTTAACAATATGCTAATTATACAGTTCAGATGATCTGGAAATAAATCCATTTTGCACTGATGATATAAGGACCTGACAGTACAATTTACATTAAGAAACATTTTCTCATTTTTCTCAAAAATTGGTTTGCACTCAGCCGGAGCAATCTAAATTCAACCAACAGGCATCCCTCCCTGCTTCTCCATGGTTACAAAATAACATGACAATCTAAACAAAGAACAAGATGCACAAAAGAATGGGTTACAAAATCTCCTCTGGACACAGGTAGACAGACAGTCAATGGTTTCTTTTGTAGTCTGATTAAACAGGACACTATTGTATAGAACAATCTTGAAATGCTTATAGCAGACAACCCTCAGTGACATTATTTCAAACATGTTGATTTAGCTATTCCAAATTGTCTGAATTATCCCCCAGGGCAGTTGGCCAGTCCATATTCCTAACTTTAAGAGAAGACTTATAACTGGGTGGGGGGCTAATGTAAAAGGTTCCCCTTTTGTTTATAGCTTCATTAACATATTTTCTTCAGTCCAAGTTTAACAATAACATAACACCGTAGGCTTTTGGCACGCATTCTCCTGCCACATCAGTATCAACCTGTGCAGACAGAGCTTGACAGACAGTGATTGGTTCGCCGTGCTTTTGCTTTTAGTGTACAAGGGATACAGACTGCATAGACTGGGAGATGGCACAGTGAGAATGCTGCTTCCTGGCACACTGCTCTTCATCAGCCACAGACATCTAAGTGCAAGAAATCTGAGGGCTAAAACCAGTCTTGGTTTATTTATTTGATTCAGAGCTATCTTGCCATATATATTATGGAAAAAAAAACCCATACCCATAACAGACTGATACATTCTGTTACTCTGTGGATTCGTGGGGAAAGAGAGAAAATGAGTTTTCCAAGTTTTTGAGACTATGTAGCCATACAAATACAGCTGCACCACTGTGGGAATGCAGTCACAGTCATTCGATGCAATATTAAACTTGTACCAATGCATTGCAAAGATAATGTATTGTTATGATGTGCCACAGGTAAGAATAATTTATATTTTCTGAAGACACACAACCTAGAATGGGCTGGCACCCATTATTACAGATCCAGAGCTTTCAAGATTATCAACAATGGTAGACAGAACAATGGAAAAAAGATTTCTGAGGATGGGTCAATTGAGTAAATGATTACAGACCAACACATCAACCACTTTTACAATTTCATTTAATAAAGCATGTTTATTTACATAATTTAAAGTAAAAATATTTAATACTTCCATCATACAAAGCTTAGCATTTTTGAAAGAAAATTTTTGCATATGAGAACACCACCTTCAGGTAACTGTTTCCCAGCTTCTATTTGTTTTATTAGACTTGGAACACCAAACTGAAACCAGTATTATTAGAAGACTTAAACAGAAGTATGAAGACAGAGGCATGTAAGCCTGAGGACAAAAAAAAAATAAATATCCATTGAAATATAATCCCAAAAAAATAAAAATGAGGTAAATCTGAAACCTAGGAAAATTAATATGAAGATAATTGACTTCATCAGGTTTCAGTTAGGCCTTGTATGTTCAATGTGATGATTCAGTGTAACTTTGCTGTGCCCCCACAGAATACAGACCTCATCACTACTTCAGCTTCTCTCTTGCAGTTTCTTAATTTCCACTGAAACTACTCTCTGCAGTTAGTTCCTTCTTTGCACAAACATTTTCAAAGGCAATTCTGATCATGCAAAAGTGAATTTTTACAGTTACTGTTCTTCCTTTAATGACAAATGTGGAACTGCAGTCATTTTCTCTGGAATATGTTAGGTTGCTGAATTGTGGACTCTGAAAAAAAAAATACATTGAATAAATCAGTGGTAATTTCAAACACATACATAAAATCCACTATATCAGAACATTTCAGCCCTTACAATGAGAGGCACTAACATAGAATGACAGTGGGATGAAAGAGGTGGAGGAAACCAATGGGCCTTGTTAAAAAAAGTTCAACTTCATCTGAGACGTCTGGTTTGGAAGTGAGGGTGTATTAAAAAAAATAAAAATTCAAACCTATATTTTGGTTTTTAGATCACTGGAATGACTTCATAACTAGAAAATATTCATTCAAATTACGATTCCATCATAACTTTTTAACCAAAATTTTCTGGAGGAAATTATTTATGTTTTATGTGCAGAAAAAGCAGTATTTTTTCTTTTTTCTCCAGGAGTTCAGGATGCCAACAGCTTAATAATTACTGACAGCTTAACAGTTCTTTCATTCTCACTCCATTCACTAAACCTGAAAGCCACCCTCTAGAAAAATTGAATTTCATCAGTATTTCAACCTAAACACTTCAATGTTTCAGGCTTCATAGGCAGAAAAACAGTATGATAAATTAGACTCACTATATCATCTCTCTGTTCACTTTCGTGGCACTATCTGCTTGAAGCTACGAGAAGTTGTAATCTGCCAGCTGCTGCATCATAGCCCTTTTAATGACACAAAAGCATGAACCATGTATAAGCTAAGGATAACTCCTTACAGTTGCCCTTGTCCCCTTGTTCCCCTTTGGTTTTGTTTTTACAGGAAAGAATCGTAAAATGTTTGCAAAAGTTGAAGAGATTATTTAAAAAGTAATAAAAAACTCTAATTGTAATGGAGAGCAATGCAAAGGTGTTGGGAATTCTACAGACAGCACAAACATTTGAAGTGCCTCTGTTACAGGAATGGCATGTAGTTTAGGCATTTAACATCACACACCTGAAAATCTTCAGCACCTGCTTTTGCAGGCTTGACTCTTCTCCTGCTCTAGGTCTGCGAACCAGAACAAGAGAAAAAGATCAATTCCCATATGTAAGAAGGCCATGTCACCTGCACTCAACGCCACAATGCTGACACCATACATAGACATATATACAGACGATTACCTGATTCATGTTGTCCAGTTCCAGAAATGCAGGCTGCTGCTAGTTTTCTACCTAATACCTCTCATTTTGGTGCTTCTGCTGCACTACCAGCAGCCCCCGAAAGAAGAGTATTGGATGTGCAAGGCTCCATCAAGTAAAATTCCTGTTTGGCTTTTTTATCTCGTGAATGTTGGACTCTGCACAATTAATAATAAAAAATATCTCTCACCTGAAAACAATTTACAATAACATAATCAATAATGCATTTCCTGTGATCCACTTTACCATGCAAGAAAGCAGCATTCAGCACATGGAAATATTTTAAAAGAAGAAATGACAACAGATTTCAGTCATTATGGCTTTTATATTTATTGACTTCTTTCACATGTTTACAGTCACAGCAGTTACACCAAGAAAAGCCAATTCACTAGTTCATATATACAACTCATCTACCAAAAGTCATTGCTAATAACAGAACATTTTCTGGGGTTCCGCCCAAGGGCTCTAGGGTTTAAACTACTGTGTTGGCCTTCACTTACCTATGGAGAAAAGTTGCTACCAATTATATTATCTCACCCACCCTGCATGCCTCTTGTACATAATGACATTTTTGAGGCTTTAAATCTCTTTGCTAAAGGCATTACATGCATATGTGTGCTGGGTTTGAGACTTGTAACTTGCAGGAGAAAAAGACGCTGGATAAACGAATGCTCATCAGAGGACAGAGTCAAATCACTCTGAATTCATGTCCTAAAGCACACTACAGTTACCAGCAGTTAAGACAATGTACTTGCTAACCCAAAATACCATGTTCACATACCCGAACTCTTAATTCTAAACCATAATTTTTCCACAATAAGTGGAAAAATGTCTCTTTCCTGTGCTGCAATTTATTAATTAGAAAAAATAATTACATTGTAGATCAGATTACCTACTTGAAAACTGATTGGAAAAAGGCAGGCCAAAGGGGAGGTGAGGGGAAGGGCTATACGGGCTATTTATCCCTGCCCGAGCTTCATATTTGTGTATTACAAATGAAAGCATAGGAGAAAAAATGGCAAGTGGCATGCCAAGCCAAAGTTATTTGGATATCCACTCTACTGTATTTCAAATTTTGGCTTGTTTGCCAAAGCCTTGAACCATGTTTAAGGCCACTAAGTTGTCACAAGTGTGACAGTTTACTGAGATATAGTCCCCAGTTTTGGCAACTGGAATAAAAGATCCCTCAAGTAATTGCTGTACATCCAGAAGTGACACATGGTGAGAATATCAGGCTGCTACATCTACCACAGTCTCTTAACTTTAAAGTTCAGATTTTCCCATTTTGCCACTTATGACATGCCTTCAGAAAGCACAATGATGTTTTTGTATTCCAGGCTCATATTTTTAGTATTCTAGCATGTGATTATTCTGGATTCCCTTGCTGCTCCCAAGCACCTCACAGTACCTGGCCTGGAGATGGCAATCAAATACTGAAGCTGTAGTGGTTAAGTTACTTTGTCACATTTGCAGGAAGTGTAAATTCAACTCAAGGGAGATTTGGGGGGTGACTGTCAAGTGAAAACTGACTTGTGTAATTTTGTGCCATATCTTAGGACTATTGGTAAACCAGTATGCTTATGGTAGGTCTCTTTTCCTTTTGCTTTAATTTAGCATGATGCAATCTCAGCATATATATGGAGATTAATATTTAAAGCATACATTTATTGATTATGAATGCACTGAGCCACTGATCATAGTCTTGAGAAACAAAGACTGTTTGTGCAAGGGCATGGGAGATTTCTTGGGTAGTCAACTTTTTACACTGACCATTCCAATGCAAATAGAAGTTCCACTACTACGTAATCTCACAGTTTCAACTACAAAAATTTAAAATTTTAAACCAAGAGCTTTTCTTGAGTTGTACTGTTAACAGAAGTGCAGTCTACATAAAAATATTGTTTGCAGTTTCTCAAAAGAAACAGATGGTTGTACCTTCTCTCGAAAAATATGAAAACAATGTCAAGCACTTAACAAATAGTCCATACATAAGCTAGTGTTTCAAAAGATATGATTAAAGACAGTGTCTCTTCCAACAGATTATCACGTGACTGTGAAAGAGAAGTATTTAACATCAAATGAACTTTCACTTATCCTCAGTTTCACCTCCAGTCATCATATATATCATAAAATACTGGCATCCCTGTATTATTTCACTTGTAATTTCTACCAAAAAGTGATCCAAGTCCATGGTAAACCCTTCTCTCAAATATAAAGTCACAGTTTGTTAAAACAGAATATTTGCATGCCAGCTACAGAACATATAGAAAGATTTTATCCACACTGTTATTTGGCAGTTTCACATCATTAATGTGAGTAGGGTTTTTTACTTATTAGAAGTCTACTACTGATGTACACAGCTCCAAGTCCTGCAGGGGATGTCACATATCTCAGAGGAGCATGATCCATTGTAAGGAGTCAATCATTATATTAGCATTAAAATGGTTCTTCAATATTTGTACTGTTGGAAGAAAAAAATTACTTTAGTGCCTGTAGTATGGAGACAAGGCTATCCTCCACATGCACACCAGCCTGTTGTTTTCTCTTGGATGTGTTTCCATCTTGAAATTTAGCTCTGCATTTTATCAATACTATTTATTTTCGTAAACAGCCTAGTTACAGCAATTAGCTCTAGTTCTATAATAAATGTTGGTATATCCATATTAGAAACTAATATGTGCAAAATATTGGGCAAAAGCTGTGTGGTTGAACCTTCACTATGGGAATTTGTTTTACAAACTGCAAACCTCACTACTGATTCTTGGGTGCCCTTACCCTTAGAGTGTTATTATATTAATAACACTCAAAATGTAAACAGACATACACTTTGGATTAAAACACTTTATTTTACAATGTTTGCCATGGAAACAGAAAATTCCCTTGTGATAATAGTTTTCTGTAGCTTTATAAGTGATTATACCTTTGTTTCATATTAACTTTTGCAGATGAAATACAGTCTGCTACATGTAGTCATAGTATGCTGCTCCTCTGTATTGGACAAAGGCATAAGTTATCCAAAACCCATTGATGCCACTTCCCATTTATTTCAGACGACTTTGAACAGGCATTTAAGAAAGTGGCACCAAAGAGCATGATTGTGTTTGCATGGCCATTCCCATCTGAGGGAATGGCAACTTTACAAACCATGGAGAAGTGCAGTTTGAGAGCTGTAGTTCAGGCAGATAGTAACTCAAAGCTTAAGTGGATGAATGGATGTGATTCCTTGAGAAGAACATACAGATGTGCACTTTTTAAGCTGTAATTGCTACATAAAGATATTTGTTTGCAGAAACAAAAATGTCATCCCTTGATTCAAACAGCAATCTATGCTTACTGAAATTAAGTCATCTCTTGAAAGAATCTCAACTGTTCTTTCAGTTTTTTTAGTCTTCAACAATTAGTAGTCACCTTCATTTGTAATTGGCTTCATTTAAAATACATCATCAAGAATGAATGTGATCAGAGTAAAGAGACAGGACAACAGAAACCAGCATACTGCCTTTGGCCAAGACAGAAAAAGAGCCTGCATGTCATAGCAGTTACTAGCTAATATATAAATTCCTTTAAAAGCAAATATACTTCAGTGTAAAAACACTGATTTTAGTAATGTTAGTGCTTCTCCTGAAGTGTAAGTAGGGAGAAAAGAAAGAATAAAAAAGACACCTTTTGATGAGAGATTATGTAGTCTCTACAATCGAGTAAATTTACTTGCTGTTGCAGCAGAGGAATGTGATAGGAAATTTTACAGTTGAAGGAGAAATGTCACAGTATTTTGATAAGAGAGCGATGAACTTTTTTTCCCTCGTGCCATTATCAAGGCGAAGTGAACAAAATACATCATTTATAACCCACTGCTCTACCATTATCTCCTCATGAGACACTTGTTTTAAAACACACAAGGACCTTTTTTTCTCTAAGACTAAAGCTCTCTGTGAGGCTCAGTCTTCCTTTATAACCATGAAAGAAAGTTGACACTTGTGTGGGCCAAAGTTTCCAGGCAACCACACAAGGGCACTTATACACCCTCCAGGTCACCCCTCGTTCTGAAGTACAGAGGAAGCATATGAACAGTATATGTCCCTTTGATCACAGATACCATCTCAAACTGATGTGGAGAGAAAATCCTGCACTTTGGAAGAAAGGCACTACAGTCTCCTCAAAGCTTTTTCTTACCTAATATACACGGAAAGTAAAGGTTAGCATGGTAGCGCAGAACTGCTAAAATATTTTTTCTCTTACTAGCTACAAAACAGCACTGACTCACTCCTGACATTTAGTCCTCTTGCCTAGGTATTTTTGCTCCCTGTTTTTCTGGGGGTTTTTTATATATTGATCTCTAACAAAACAGCACAGTTGATTTACTGCACAATGCTCATTCAGCAAAATGATACTCAAGCACACAACCATGTACAAGCACCAGAACTACGTACCTGAGAGCATTTAGCAGTAGGGACATCAAGTAGAGGCACATTTAGAGATTTATAAAATTCCACACTTCCATATCAATATACCAAACCCACAATGTAAATAGAAAATGAGAAACATATCATTGTAGTTTATGTTGAATAACAGAGGGAAAATATTTGTAGTCAAAGTCGGGTGCTAATTAGTACACCCAATGTCTGTTTTACTAGAATTAAATGTACATGAGACTAAGTTACCATATCAGAAGATAACAGGGTGAAATATTCTTAAGACCCCCTAATTAGTACTCACATATTTTATTCGTCCTGTTATGTGAAAGTCAGATTCAGACCCTAGCAGCCAATTTAACTTATTTCATCAAAACAAATAAAAAGCTTACTCCCAGAAATGGCAGATGAATTTACCCAGCCCTTCAGGTTATTCTGCTACTCCTACATACAATGTGTTTAACAGCTGAAATGGTTTGTCTTGACTGTTAATGCTAATGGTAATGCATTTGCTAAGTCAGTGAAGGAAAAGACACTTGTGAGCAAGGAGAATTCTAAAGAAAATAAAATAGAAAATTATTAGTTTACACTGAAATGTATCACATTTCATCTTAAAAAAAAAAAACGGCAAAAAGTAAGTGACAAGATTAACTATAATAAAACAGACTGCTCCAACATAATTTTTAGATGCAGGAATACAGGATATATGTTTATGGAAATATTTATCAAAATTGTGCAGTAGAACAGAACCTGAATTAATTATCACCTTAAGTTTCAGATGCACAAGTAAAAAGTGAGATGGAAAGCTATAGATTTTGAACTACTTATCAAAGTTTTCATCTGGAGACAGGTATTCAAAAAAACCTATACCAAAAAAGCCCAAAGGCAATAAAACAGAATGCTTATTTCCATTTTCTTGTTTCTTATTCTTTTATACTTGAATTATAAGGGACAACCACAGTTCTTCAAGTTTTTACTGACATTTTCATTATTTCGTGAACTTCACAAAAATTGTGAACATTTTCACGTAGATGGAATTCCAACAAAATCATGGCCTGAACAATGAATGCAAAAGCTCATATCATAACTAAGCCATGAAACAAGGAATAAATTAAGACAGTGAACTAAGTAATAAGTTGTACAGAGACACAAACTATCACTGTGCAAACATTTTTGTTCCTCGTTACACTATTAAAATAACAAACAGGAAAAAAAATATGTTAAATGTAAGACATTTCTAATGTTTTGAAGAACTGCATAATATTTCTCTTCATTCTCTAGAAACACTGCCAGATATCATTCAGAAAGACACATGCTTGCAGCAAGGAAGCTTATTTAGAAGTGAAGCCATTCAGGACTTGGAATGAAATGAATTTAGCAATACATTCTTTCAAAGCTTCAATATAGGACCTATGATTTAATTGCCAGACTCCAAAGCTGGTGGGCAGGTCAGTCTATTACTGAGCTTTTATATTTAACTTTGAGGGAGAGTGGTTGGTCTAAGACCAACAGAGTCTCTCAAAACAGGATGATAAGTTAATTTCACAGTTATCACAAAATAACATATGATATTAGGTGGTAGCGACACGATAACTCCACTGGAAACAATGGTAATTACATAGTAAATCGTGTCAATGATACTGCATTATCTCCTAACTGTTCAATTAACTCGTGTCACCACTGCATACTATGTTTAGAAAGTTGCTGATGCAATATTTCCGTATCATAATTGCAAAGATAGTTGAAGAAGATAGCACTCTATAATTTTAGAAAGTTTCTAATATTACTTCTTGAAACTACCTTTCTACAATGAAAACCAAACAGACATAGAGGTGGAGAATGAGACCTAAAAACCTGGATGATACCACCTGAAATGGAAACAAGTTGGCAAGACTGTTATCAAACAAATTATTTTTCTTCTTTCATAGAGGGAATGAGATACTCCATAAATCAAATTCCAATTGATATTCACCTAACCAAATGGTAAGAGCCCTCAGTCACCATTAAAACAATTGCAGATTTAATCCCTGAAAGTAACTTTTCCTGTGCTGACCAACAGAATGATTTTAAAATCTCTCTGTGATAAGTATGCTTTGAGACACAGGCATCCAAGAGAAAAGGAAATTTCTGTAAATGTCCCAAAAGTATTTTGATCAGACTTGCAGCAATTAAAGCAAGCTTCAGACTATGCAGCAATGCTTACCTGCAAGAGAAACACTTCTGAAGCATGAAGTCGTTTTTGTTGTATTTTTCAATTTTCCTTTGTGACAACGCTACTCCATACAGCTTTTTAAGATTTAGAGCACCTCTTTCAAGGCCAACTCCACCTACTTTTTCATCTCTGCTCAAACCAGTTTTCTGGTTATAAGAATACAAAGGAATCTGCATGGTTTTAGTGCGTGACTCATTTCCAGCAAAACAACACACATACTTTCAACTTGCCATGCATGACAGATGAGTAAAACCATAGAAGTTTGGGTCTCCAGAGGACAAATTAAGCGAAATATGATTTAGTATTGTATCTAAATCATAACTAAACTCCAATTTAAACATGCAGACTGTACAGTGAATTTGCAAACAGGAAGGATTTAAAAGGTATCAGACCACAACTCAGACTTGTCCTAAGAATGTACCATGTAACTGTTGTCTGTAGGGGCCAACCTGTGTTGCTAAAGCTTAAAAGGTGGTTCAAGTGGTGCTTCCACTCCCCCTTCCTTCTCCCAGTCCCCAAAAGACATTACTCATCTCCTGTGTGTGGCCCTGCCTGACTGCTTCTTCTGAGATTATGGATGTCACACTGAAAACTACATTAGTGGAAAATAAGGAAATAAACAAAATCCATGAAGTTCAAACTCAGACCAAACCTCTTCCAAAACAGGGATCCTAATAAGGTGAGGTAAAAATGCCTCAAAATTCAATCTTTTCTGTGCTAACTATGCAAATGAATTTATACTGCTACCAGTCTTACATCCACTGAGTCACAGAAGAGTACAAGTGCAAAAGCAAGAGAAGAGACATTAGCAAGAGTAAATAAACCAAAGAAAATAAAACAGAAAAGTTCCCCTCAAAATTCAAAATAATTTAGTTAGTTAACCTAAAAAAAAAAATCAGCACACTAATAAAAACAGAAGAAGAGCAATCAGGTGCACTACTGATTTCTTACAGCAAAAAAGTGGGGTAGGAGGACTTCAAGCTGCTCGAAACTGGGAGATTTATATGGGTTTTTTTCCCTGTTTATGATGGACTCACATTTCTCAGTTTGGCAAAAAACTCTCAATACAGACACTTGAGTTCAACTTTCTGAAAGCAGTCTGAATTATAAAGCCACAAATCAAACAACAGTTCACTGTTGCCAAGTTCTGCAACTAATCTAACAGATAGTAGCAAGGCTGAAATTTAAAAAAAAGTGTTGTTTTGGATATTAGGGGGTGCTTTTTTTTCTTTTTTTTGGCTTCACCATCTTCCAGCATCCTTTGCAGAACTTCTGAGAAACAAGACATTTATTTGAATCAGATATCCATTACCATTTTGGACAGAGAGCATCCAAACCACTATTATCTGCAAATGATTTATGAGGGCAGGTATTTCTCTACCTGAATGTTTTTGTAAAACCATAAATATCAGTGGAGACAGAGGCTGAGATTCAAAGAGAAAGCCTTGAAAAATATTTTACATGGGAAGCTACTTCCATCTGATGAAAACTTTAATTTACATTTTATGTTTTCTTTAGATAATTTTCATGTTATTGAAATATCTTCTTTCTTACTGATTTTAAACATCTTTACTATAAATGCTTATCTATTAATAAAACCTACTGAACTAAGCCAACTGATCAGGTATTGTCCTACTGACTTCAACGAAGAATGCATCAGACCCTGAAACATCATTCAGAAGAGAAAAGTACATAATAAAATCAGCATTTTAAATTGTTCATGAAGAATATCCTCAAAAATCCAGAGGAGCTTCCCCTTTTCTCGTATGTAACCTCCAACATATTGAGTGTGAATAAGGCATTTACCTTTGGGAGTCATCCATCTCCTCCCCTCTAAAATGGTATCGGTAAATATTTCTCCTAAATGTAGAAGGATGGTTTTATGCAACAGTTCTATGTGAATTACCTACCTTAGGGTGGACTAGCTATATCCAGCACCTTTGGCCTTCTCTTAAACACTCATTTTGTTCGGACCTTGAGGTTATATTGGAAGCACCATACAGCATTATTAAATAAAAAATTCAAAACCAGTTTAATGATCATTTTGATTTATATTATGTTGTTATGAATTTCCAACATAATATTTTATGAAAAAGAAAAAAATAAGAAAAAAAAGAGAAAAATAAAAGAGAAGAAAGAGCAAAAGTCTGTTCTCTGTGGGATTGATTTTTAATAGTTAATTTCACATTCTAGATATTGAAGTTTTCCTGTGCCTCTTTTTCACCCTTTACTTATTTCTGTTTATTATTTCTATTCACTTACTTCTCAGTTCTTATTGGCTGGATCAAAAATATGTTTCTATAAATTCAAATTCAAAGAATCCTCTTTCATAGTTCTCCAAAGGTGTTCAGCCAAAACAAACATTATGAAAAAGCATGTACCTACTAAAATTCAGTTGTTGAAACAGAAATGTACCTGTGTGCATTTCAATAACCTGCCTTTATTGGCACTTATCTAACTGTCCACCAGGATGCACACATGCTGGATTATATTCTGTATTTACTGTTCTAATAATGTATATATTAACGCTGTTTTCTACCAGAAAATTTCAAACTGTTTGAAGTATAGAAGTGAATAAAGCATCACATCTTTCTACTTAAGTTATTAAGGTAATGCTAGCCTTATTTCACAGTTAGTAAAAACAATATATTGAACTTAATTGAAAGTCTCTCAGTTTTGTGTAGCTCAGGTTGGGCTTGACTTCCAATGTGTTTGGAGTTCATCAGCAAAGTCCTTTGCCGGTGAAAACTAGGTCCTAGACAATGAGAACAGGGCATCAGAAAATCTAAATAAAATTTTAGGCATCAGGGAGCTGGCCTGCGTCACAGAGGAAATAATTCAGTATATATTATGCTTTTATGACTCCAAAATCATCTGGGTTTTGCACGATTCATTTAATCAAAAACTAAAGGCAATATAGAGCTTTGTAGGCTTTGTATAATACAAAACATATAGCTGCAATCTGTTTATGATTTCTTTGCTGTATGATAAGTGTTCTACTTGGTTACGATAACACAACAAACAAAATAAAGTCCAAGCAATCCAGGAAAATAACTTTGACCATGGTGAAGACTTCATTACGAAGAACTGCAAGACCTAACTCTGATTTCCTACCTCATATTTACTGTGTAAGGGTTGTAAAAGTGTTCATGGCAGGCAAAAGAGGAGCCCAAAGCTTTTCACACCCTTTTTTAGCTCATCATCAAATGGCGTGCTCATCTCAGAAACTCTAAATCCTTCCTGTCAAAATATAAAGGGTTCAGTCAGGGCTGGTAATCCCAAGCGAGGAGGAGGGAGAAATTAAATGACCAAGAACAGCTGCAATGAGAGTGTAAATGAAAGAGGAGGCTGCCGCAGCAGTGGGGCTACATAGAAATATTTGGAACATCCTGCAATATGGAAATGCTGTGATGAAAACATGCTACGTTTTATTATTGTATGGTTATGCCAGAAAAAAATATATTCTCTGTGTACAGCTACAAATAACCATATTTACAATTGATGGGTTTTGCATAACTCTATAAAACAGATATTATGATACACAGAATTTTAGTAAAATAGTTGCTAGAGTGAACAAGAAAACCATTTTCCATCAAATTACTGCCTCCTTCGCCCTAAAACACATCTGACTAAAGCAGAGATAATGTAAAGTTCGGCTATCAAAAATGGCTTCATTAAGAACTTTAATGAAGCACATGGGAGCCATTTATTGACTCCTCAACTATTAAGACATAGCATTATTACTGCTTTAATAGTATTTCCATTTTCATTTAGGAAATAACTAATCAAGAGATCAATGTACCAAAGACTTTATTTTCTCTCCCATGGGTCACTGAAAGTACATTTTTTAAAATGCAAAAAACGTAAAGGCAATTCTCCCCAGTGCCATATCACATAAGCAATTTAAAGAAATAACAAGGAACGCTAAAGGTCAATGGCTCCCGATCTAAGCCATGTAATAAAACAAATGAAAATTGTTCGTGGTAATTCTACCTTTCTGGTGGAAGTAAGAGATCGCTTTCACATCAAAGAGGCTTACCTCCAAAGTATGCAAAGCACCTCCACCCTGACCTGCTGTCAACCTGTGAGACATTTCTATTTCTCAGCCTCACTTAGAATGCAAACTACTGTTTTCCTGGTAGTTCTCACAGCTCCACTTCCTTTGAGGTACAGATGTGTAGCCAAAGAACCCAATCAGATAACACCCATTTACATATTTATAAAGTCTCCTGTAAAATCTCGTATCAATTGTTGCCACTATATATAGCCCTTTCAAAGTATCTTGTGGGCACAAGCGCTCCACTGCACTGCTCCCTTCAGGAGTCCAGATATATCGTATAATGTGATTTCAATGTAAATGCGGCCCATCACACAATCATACCACTTCACAAACTCTTTTCTGCTGGGGTAGCTTAAATCTAAACACACTCAAGCAGCTTGCTGCACTGGAGCAAGATTTCCTCCACATAAAAAAGTCAAAACCCCCAACACAACAATGCCAAGGAAAAAAAATCTGAACATTTTCTGCAGAAAGATGGGCCGTCTCCAAATCCTTGTGCCCTATCAGACAAATTAAAGTAAATCAAGCATGAAATGAAGCAGAAGAGCCCTGAGATAAGGCTCCTTTAAGTCGTTTACAGATTAGGATAGAGAGAGGTGCATCTGGTCTCTGGCAGTGAAGGAGGCCAGTTTCTCATCTCACAATAGCAGCCTGTGTATAGGATTACCTTACCTTGTCACTGACAAGGGAAAAAGCGCCTGCAAAATGTCTCTAACTAACTTCCTAATGTTCCCAGCTAAGTTCTCTCATTAAAGTATTAACTGTTACAATGATAGAAATAAATTTTGATAAAACAAAATAAAAACAGACACTAGTCTGATTTATGAGCTGGTCAGACACAGATAAACTGGGGGCTCTGCTACCAGCAGATGAGCCTCTTCGCTTATCAGTCAGGATTTCACCGCTAGAGACAGCAGATAACTTTCCAACTGGAATCAGTGATTCAATGAACTGTGTGTTACTGGTCAGACTGGTAACCTAGCAGCACCTAAAAGGGCCTCTTGTGTTATCAGATGGGATTTTGCGCTGCTTGCAGTGAGACATTTCCTTGCTGGAAGTGATGACTGAGCTTAGAGGTGTGCACAGCTAATAGTTAAGCTGGTGCTCTTGCTGCAGCAAACCAGCTGCTCTCCTCTTATCAGATGCCATTCAGCTTCTACAAATTGGAAGAGGCTGGCCTGCCTGCCTACCTGCCTTCCTTCCTTCCATCCATCCTTCCTTCTTTCCTTTCTTCCTTCCTTCCACAGGAAACAGTGCCTCTACTGCAGCACCATCACCAGCTTCTGGAGTTCCCTTGTGGCCCCTTTACTCTAACCCAGCAGCCTAAGGGGCGACCCGGCTCCCACCACACAATTGTGGCGCACTGACCCACAGCCTCCTGCAGCCACGACGTCACACCAGCCCACAGGCTGGAGCTGCCCATGGGCCAGAGCTGCCCTGGCTGTGGCCATGAAACCCACCCAGACAGCCTGGCAGGTTCTTTCCTTGGAGCACGCTGGGCCACAGGAGTGCTAAGGAATGCTGTCCCAGGTTTCCTGATGAAAGCCAGTCATTACAGTCTCTGTGTTTCCATACACTTCAAGCCCACCATGCTCACCAACTTATAATTCAAATAATGCCCTCCTTAATGAAATTGCCCTGGATGTGCCTCTGGTTTGGCTGTTGTCTGCTATCCTACAAATGCCATGATTGCTCTGGGTGCAAAGAGATATCCTAGACCATAAACAAACTAAAGTAAAGCTTCTCTAGGAACCCCAGCAGTAAACAAACACACCTATTTAATAAGCAGACAGCAGGTAGATGCAAGATATCACATACTTATAGCTGGATGTGTACAAATTCTTCTTTAAAAGACATTAATTAATGAATCAATTTATATTTAGTGCCTTTTAGTTCTCTTTGTGCATACTGGAAAAATACACAAAATGTATTCTTGTATAGAAAAATATAATCTATGGATACCAAAACAGCAATATAAAAAAGAAAGAAAAATATTCTTCATTCCTTAAGGACTTCTTGTATCATCCGTCCTTACATAAATAATAAAGACCTATAGATGTTCTAATTCCAGTGTCATCGTATGTACTCCGTGTTCTGAGGGTGAAAACATAACGTTTTTTAATCTCCCTAAAGTCTAGAATGAAGAAGAAAATTCCCATCATTGCAGCAGCATAAACTAGTATTAGATAAAGATAGCAGTAATTTACTCTCAAAGCTCTAAAGAAAGGGTGTATGTGCACCCTTATTTGCCAAATGAGCATATTTCAAAATAGACCTGAGTATGTGTTCTTGATACACAAAAAATAAGGCAGAAAAACCCGGAAAGCAGAGTATAATTTTATTGAACTAATCCAGAAAGATTGCAAGGCAGGACAGCAGGAAGTATGAAATTGTCCTTCCGACTTTAACTGCCAGACCCTAAATTGATAGTGCATCAGTAAATCTTTGTACATGTATGAAAAAAAAAAGTGCAGAAGTCACTGTGCATCATCCCAGAGCACTTTCTCCATCAGCCTTTCACATCCCACTGAACCCTTCACCCTCCTCTTGCATGTTTTGCATATTAATGTCTCCAGCTTGACATGATGCTCAACCCAACCAAACTGAGACAGGTCCTTCCTGCCCCTTCAGACTCCTCTGAAGCAGTGATAGCTCCTTACTTGCCTTGTACACCACACACTCAATAAAGTTTTGAGGACTGGGATTTTATTTTGGTTTTGAACACTTTTTCTCTGACTTCTCATTAGCCAGGCATCACTCACTGCTATGAAAATGAAAGATGTGCCATATTACCACGCAAAGATCTTATGAACTAACTCTAAGTGTTACAAACAGGACAGGTGGATGAAATTATGCATAGAAACACTCCCACAGGAGGCAACTTTTATCCTTTGAAGAGACTGCCTGGGCAAGAGAAAAGTAAATGACATTTCTTTCCTCACTAACTGTCAAGACTAATTTCATCTGTTCCCAGCACTTTCAGCCACAACCCATCCTTCTCAATGAGAGATGAATATCTGTGTAGATGTTAAAAACAACGGCAGTTCTCATTTCACTCCTTCTTACCTTTTAAAATATACATTGAAAAACTGCATCGGTGCAATATCTTATGCTGACACATATGATGAAAAATTATAAGCAAATGTCTTATTCAGCCTGCATTTTGTATGAAGGAAGGAGCCAAAAGGTAGAAGTATCCAAGCTCTCTGTGTGAGATTAACACACCTGATTTGCAGCTGCTGCTCTTTTTGGAGGGATACACAAGTGAAATGTGAAGACACTGTAAAACGCAAATGTGATCAACTAATGCTTTGCATTCATTTATTTACATTAATTTGCCCTTTGAACAAATCTACAAAGGGTATGGTGCAAAGGAAGAACAGAGTATATATATTTGCACCCCAAAATCATTCTCAGTGAACTGAGGAAATACAATTTTCTTCTGTGCAGAGATCTGATATATTTACACAACTGTGACCAATTGATGATATCTAACAAGCACTCATTACTTGCTGCTTTCAAATAATAAACTAACGTAAATTAGGCCAAAAAAGAAAAGGGACATGCTTTATTGTCCTATTTATTAATAACTATGAGAAGGTGACATGTTTACATGGTATTTACACTGCTGCCATTTATGTAGCAGAATCATAAAACTCTTAGGACAATTTTTTGTTACCTTGTTGTATCAGAAAGATTAAAACTGTATCACACTACAAAAAAGCTGCAAAGATTTGATTCCTTAAAAAAAGTTACTTTTTATTCAGTAATTTACTATATTACGTAACATAATTTTGCATAAATTTCTATTAAAGCTCTAACAACTGGCATTACCAAAAACATTTCCAGACTTAACAGTCCTTCTATACTGCATATGAAAACCAGATTATTTGAGCTATGTATGACCTAGTACAGGATACTGTTATAATAAATGTTAAGGACATTAATGACATTAAATGACAGTAAGTGACAACGGCATGAAATCATTTCTTATTAATTACAGTGCTGATCAATTACTATTCAAATTCTTGTTAAAAAACCAAAGGAGCTGCAGCAGTTCTAGATCCATCAGTAGTTTTGATGATCCTTACCAGTAAGTATTAACACAGTGGTAAATCTTAAAATGTAATATGACCCTGCTTAGGTATAAATGCAAGATATTAGATGGCATTTTAGTCTGGTGGCCTCTATCAAGAAACCAACAACAGCATTTCACAGTTCTCCAATTTTTAACATGAAACAGACTTTTGACCTTCACCACCATTTAAAATTCTTCTCTTCCATTCTCTCAAGATTCAAAAGCAGTAAAGAAGGTTTCAGAATGCTCATCATCCCATATGCTAAAGTGAACCCCACAGATTAATGGCTTCTGAAAATACAAAATGCTGCTGTACTTCCCATTTTATAAGCATATTACCTAGTACAAAACTTCTGATGAGAGATCCTCAAAGCCACGGGGATCCACAAATGTGAATACAAATGTTCTCTGATAACAGAGTACACTAAAGAAAGGCAAAATCTATGCTGGTTACATCAGCCATCATGATGACATTGACACTAAACTTTCTGTAAGTGCCATAATGCAAGCGAGCAACATGATGCAGTCAATATTATATTTCCACTGCTACTGACTCTCAGTTTCAAGGGGCAAGTATATGCTTACAGCCGCATCAGTAGCAGGTCATTGTTAAGATGAGTGAAGAACAAGGCTTGAGTTCACACTTTATGGTCCACAAGAAGCCATGCACTTCACTATGGTACTTCAGGTAGAATTCATTTTCAGTTATGTACTTCCAACCAATAATGAAACAAGTTAATAATTTAGCCAGTCTAACCAGTATCCATTGTAACCCTACAAAACTTCTGTTACTCCTTAACAATATTGTATTATAGCTACAGACAATATTCAGACACTTTATGATAAGAATTGAGCTATGAAAAGTCATAAGCTTAATTTCATTGACTTATACAGTAAAGCAAATTTAAACTCGTGCACTCACAAATAAAAACAACACAGTGGAAGACATTATACATTGCATTATATATTGAATATCTTTATGAAACTTCACAATATACTCATTTTATCTGAAACATGGTGTTATTTTTCTAACAGGCTTAGGTTATGATTTTAAACAGAATTTGATTTATTTAAAGTAGAATTGTAAAATAGTCACAGTGTACTGAACTTTATTCCTATACTGCACATCCGATTTCGTTGAAGCAAATCTGGCCCAAATAAGAGACCTTTGAAGACTGCAAACTGTTACCAGCAATTCTAATAGACTAAGCTTGTGCAGGATGATCAGTTTTGGTAGACTATGTAAGCTCATATATTTAAATCAGTAACATATGCAGCAACTTAGGAGAAGGCAGAATTTTTACCCTAAGTTGTCTTTCTTAAGTTCTTGTGCTAAAGCGACAACTGCATTTTATCGTTCTGAATGCAGATCTACTTTCTATAGTCTTTCCTTCTGTGGGATAGAGGTAGTTGAGGTAGCATGAACATGAAGCATCCTAAGTTGCAGAAATAGTCTAACTGAGGTATCACAGAGCTGTGCAGGTTAAATTAGCCTTACTAATTTTCTCCCCCCAATTTAGGCACATCTAATTACATTAAAACCATTGTTATTTGGCTAATTAACAGTTCTCAAATCACATTTCAAATCACATTTCTCTACATTTCTTAAGAAGCACGTGTATTCTGACTAATTTTCAAGTATGCACTCTACTACAAAGCAGCTTGGAGAAAAGATTATGAGAAAGGCATAGCAAGACCCAGGTAGGTGAAAAGCAGATTATTTTGAATATCCAGGAAAGCATACTTCTAACTACTATCATCCAAGACTCTATTAAGCTGATCTGAGATATGACCATGTACTTCAGAAACGCTTCATGTATTTTTCATAGCAGGCACACTAAATAAACTTTTCTGTTAAAACAGAACTCATTAAATATAAACCTGTGTTTGAAGGAATCTAGACTAAAGTACTTACGATAAATAGCACTGAAGACAGCCCATCAACTTAGAGTTCAGGATAGAAACAGACAGAAACAAGGTACAAACAAGCCACTCCGTTCCACTGTCAGTGGTCTCTGTTGGATAAAGCATGTATTTTGCGAAGTAGGAGCATTAAACTGTATTTGTTTTCAAATAAAACAATAGACAAACTAAATAAAATGAAGAATGGAACCCTTAAACCTTCAAGTGCTCTTTCAACAGATACTATAATAACTTTTACAAAGCACAATAACCAGTACTGTTATGCTAAACAGTACCTATTCATATAGCAGCATAGAGTGTTTCCCTCCATAAGCTCATGGTCTTATAAACACTTGAAAAAACTACCAATATTTGTTTTAACAGACCTAAAAACATATTCTTGTTATATATTCTTGTCTGTACATGCTTGCAATTTGGAAGCCATTTCTAACGGGACGTGTCTGAAAAATTTATCATGCAACTATTGTTGGTCAAAAAGTTGATGGCTTTTTTCACTTCAAAGACAGAAGTCCCAACTCTTTCTTGCATGTATCAGTAAAACAGATTGTCTCATTTTCTCTCTTTGCACAGACTGCACATTTAATGCCAATCAGTTTACTAATTACCCCAAAGTTAAAATAAAACCTGTATTTATACAGGTAGATGAGAGTTCATTTATTCCTTTCTCTCAGGGTTCTGACACTTGAAGTAGAGTAAGAGGGGGAGCAGTGGAAGGGGGAAGAAATCTTCAAAAACGGTTTGGTTCCAAATACTCTAATTCCCATTAGAAGCATACAACTACTTTATCTTTTTTTTTTCTTTTGCCATTAATTACAAATAAATTCATCTTTCTCTTGTGAAGCCTGAAGTTTGTTGTTGTTGTTAGATGAGTTGCATTCCAACTCCAACAAAAAAGATGAAGCCAACATTGAAATTCATCTCACAGTCCAGAATTTACTTAACGGCCAGCCTGTGCGCTGTGATAAACAGAATGATGATCCGGCAACATGTCTTTATCCATGGTTTGCTTTAATTAACGCAGGCTTGTTTGTTGAAAAGATGATTAATATGCCAATGAAAATTGCATAATTGAATACCACAACACTGGCACAATCAGAAAGACACATGCAGTTTTTTGATTAACATTTATTATTATTATTATTATTGTGTGTTTTAATGTACTCTTCTCACTATGAAACGATGCAGTTTTTGACCGAGAGATGAGGAAAAGCCAGGTTAGGTGCAGGATCTTCCGTGGGCAAGAAAAAAAGATATCATGCAATTTAATCATGCAGAAATAGATCCTTGGTCAAGTAGCCATTTTTCCAAACTCAAAATAGAAGTTAGGAAAACTAAGAAGCTATAACAAAAATGTAAACACAAACAACAAAAATTCGAATGGCAATGACAACATAACAAAAAGAGAAATAGTATGAAAAAATCAAAAAAAATATTATAGTCAATATCATAAGCACTATTGTATGGGAAGTGGAGGGAAGAATTTTTCAGCAGCAGCTTTTAATCTAAACCCACAAATATTTTACAGTAAGAAAGCACTAAAAATAGGAAAACCGAAGTATTATCCTTTTCCAGAACTTCATCTGAAAAATTGTCCTAACTGCTGTTTGTTAACATATTCATCTGGTTAAATCCATGTTATGACAGGCAGAGCAGGGCCAATTAAGTTATGGACCAGGTTTTGTTTTACCTATACAATTTACTTGTTTCGCTTTCCTCTGCTTACTTACCCGTACTGTCCAACCTAAGGCAAATGTTTATGTTATTTAACACCAATTCTCATGAAAGACTAACTAACTTTTAAGTGGCAGAAAGATTCCTTCTCTTTACAAAAATGAGTTCAGACTTGCATATCAATTCAATAGGGTATATAACAGTTCTGTAAATACTTGGCTGTTTTGGAAATAAGCTAATAGTAAAATTGACAATTTTCAAGCTAAGGTAAGCTGGAAATCCTTCCACAGTTCTCCCTCAAAATTAGCATCTACATACTGACTTCATACTTTCTTCAGCACTTTAAGCAGGCACAAGAATTTTCTGATAACTGAAGTTCCATTATTTAGATTAATAAACACTTGCACTGGATAACACAAAGCAAATACTGCTGCACCTTTACTATAATCAAATAAAACAGCAAGGAAAGATTCCCACTTACTTCTTTCTACAAAAAGCAGCACAAGAAGTAAGATTTCTGCCAGAATTGCTTTTCAATGATCTTCTCACGTTGTCCTTTGATGAATGAGGGGAAAAGGGAAAAACTCCCACAGGAAAGGACTCTGTGCTCCAGCTGCAACCTTTAATGACTTCTGTTGGTCTAAGGTGACCATCATAGGTACTGCATGACTCTTAACAATTACTAGGTCACACCTGATCCTGAGCAGAAGTAGTAAGAGCTCAGCTAAGTACAGCCTGGAAAAGTGTGACTGTGCAGTGAGTGAAGAACAGCCATTCTCCTGCTTCGTCCTCCATGGCTGCTCATTCTCTTCTAGGCTTCAAGCATAAATTCCTTAGTGCTTTGCTTTGAAATGAATATATTTTTTGAAGAAAGATCCTTTATAAGCACAATGGGAGTACATTAAACTCACAGGATTTTTAAGAGGCCCAGCAAATACTTCTCAGCTTACCTGTGCCTTTACAAGACTGATTTACCAGCCTGCAGTTTAGCTTGGAGGTTATTTAGCCACCTGAATGCCGACATTTGCAACTCAATATTCAGAAAATATTGGCAGGGAAAGAAGATGGAAGTTATTGTTTTCAAAGAGCCACAGAAGCCACAGCAGCCACTCCTGTATCTCCTTACCCTGCTGTTCTTAGTATAAATAAAAATAGCTCTTTACCTTGCAAGAGGACGTTAGAATTGAAAATGTAAACCACCGTATTAATTAGGGGCAGAGAATCATAGTTACTGAAATCCTGTTCAAATGGAAAAAACCCCCAAGGATTCACTTGGGAAATATTTGATTGCTGAAAAGGTACAAACATTGTAAATGAAACGATACAAAAAATATTTGATCAAAATGGAAACAAGTTACAAAAGAGAAAATCTGAACTGAAGAAAAGTTTGTTCCTAGGCATGTCTTTGACAACAGCAATCACTGAGGAATTCCTCCAGCTTTAAAGGAAAATAAAAGTCCTCAGGGACATGACCTAGGAAACAGTAAAGCAGCTTGGAGGACTAAGGTCCCCCATCCTGTGCAACATTTAAACCAGGATTGACATAGCCCTATCCGAAAAACTGCCAGGGAAAATAAAACATTGTCCACCATGGGGACTCACAACCAGATCAAATATTTGAATTTGTCTGATATTATAATCTTGAAACTTAATTGCTTTCTGAGCACATTCAAATATGGTATCAGCAGATTCAAATTTTAAGTTGTAATAAATACCACTGTTCATATTATGCTGCAGATTGTAGCGACACACTTTAATTTGCTTAACTGCAGACCACGCCTCCTGTCCTGGACCTTTTCAGGCATAAATTTAACAGGTGATTTTTCCAAAATTTTGTATTAAAAACCCACCTAACAATGTTCAGCTTTGCAGCTATGAATTTTAAGTTTCATTTAATTACCTTTTCATTTACAGTACTTCTAAAGTAAATAAATTACTTCACTTTTTAAGTTCTCAGAGTTCTTTCTAAGTACTGTAAGCCTTCTGTACAGTTGCAAAAGAAGTAAGTCGAGGTATCTAAGAGCATAAAAGAGTAATGAATTATAGTATTTCTGACACTTAAGGAACTAGAGACCATCAAATGAAAAAATCAAACAAGAGATTTAAAATATACCAAAACCAGTTATTTTTCTACCCAAAAGCAGAGCAATAGTGTGAAGGCCAAAGCTACAGTAAAAACAGAAATTCATGCAAGAGAAGTTCCTCAAAATTATCTAAAGTGAATGTAAAGACTCAAGTTCTGATCACTGAAGCTGCATAGTGCAGATATACCTGAAGATGGCTAGGTATAATAGGGGAAACAACACTATCTGACTGCCATGTGCTCACCTTTCCCAATTTACTCTTTGCTGGCCACTTCCACAAACGTACAGCTTTAAATAGTTCTTAACTGCCTAGTAGAGCCTTAAGATATTTCTTACGCAAATTCAGTGTACTAAACCTTCCAATGTTTTCCACAAACCTGTCTTCTCCAATCACTATTATTCTTTTTCCCTGAGTTTTTTTTTAATTTGTCATTATTTTTCTGATATTGAGACATGTGAAACCTAGAATGTAACTGGTTCAGTCTCATCACAATGTCAGATTTAGATTCCTCAGTAGGGTTTTTTTGGACAATCAAAAGAAACATCAATTTTTTCTTCCTAGAAATTTCAATAACTCTTTCCAAACTTAGAATTATTTTAATAACCTTTTTCAAGTGATTAATGAAGTTATTAAGTAAAGCCAAATAAATAAACCCTTAACAAGAACAGATCTCTTTACATTACTGCCAGATGGTGCCCTAAAAAATTCAATACCCTGTCATTTTATGAAAACCTTTTGTTTATGATTCTTGAGCCAGATTCACTCCATGTGATTGCGTTCACATTCATGCCAGTTTGAACTAATCAGTTTGGGAGTATGGTTTCACAAGTATCAGATGTTTTATTAAAATACAGGTATCTGATTCCTTCTTTACTAATATGTTATTCAGTTTTTAAATAGCCAATATATTACATAAGGTCTCTTTGTTAGAGATGTGTGTTTGTCATTTATGACACTACCTTCACCTAGAGAACACACTGTGAACCATGTGGACATGGGGGTTTCACTGACTTAAAAAGGACTACTTTCTGACTAACTGCTCACCAAACCAGTGAGGGGCTCACTATACAGACTTACTGTTTTATGGAGTTTCTTTTCCAAATATTTTTTTTGCCACCTTTCCTGGAATACTAGCTGAATTGTAGGTCAGGTTAATAAAATTAATTGCATCATTCATCTGTTCAATTGTTTCCTTGACAATTCTGATGCATATTACACTGTTTGTGAATGCTACCGATTTAGAATCATAGAATCGTAGAAAAACCAGGTTGGAAGAGACCCATCAGATCATCGAGTCCAACCAATCCTATCAAACACTAAACCATGCCCCTTAGCACCTCGTCCACCCGTGCATTAAACACCTCCAGGGAAGGTGAATCAACCACCTCCCAGGGGAGCCTGTTCCAGTGCCCAATGACCCTTTCTGTGAAGAATTTTTTCCTAATGTCCAGCCTAAACCTCCCCTGGCGGAGCTTGAGGCCATTTCCTCTTGTCCTGTCCCCTGTCACTTGGGAGAAGAGGCCAGCACCCTCCTCTCCACAACCTCCTTTCAGGTAGTTGTAGAGAGCAATGAGGTCTCCCCTCAGCGTCCTCTTCTCCAGGCTAAACAAGCCCCATTTCTAATATTTCCTTGCATGTAGTTCTTTATTCTATAACATTTTTTCCAATTAATTCCACATGCTGTTTTTAAAAGATTTACTTTAAAAAGAAATTCTTTCCTTGCCAATATAGGACACATTCTTAGAACTATTCTAAAGAAGCCTGGTGTTGTGCCAATATTTTACAAACAGAAAGAGAATGACCTGGATAATAGGTCTGTCAGTCTGATATTGATACATGGCAAAGCACTTTGAACAGATGATATAGAGCTTAATTAATAAATAATTAAATTAAAGTAATAAAATTAGTGCCAATCAACATATGCTTAGGGAAAATATCTTAAAATACTAACTTTGTATTTACTATTAACCGGCTCATGCTTAGCTGATAGAAATCACACATTACCACTATTTTATTTACATTTCTGTGAGGTATTTGACTTAATATAATATTCCATTTTAATTAGGGGTAAGATATCGATAGTCAAAAAAATAAAGCTCAATAGAAATCGAGCAAATGACAAATATGAACATTGTTAGTCACTGATTGGTTACATTTCCAGTGAAGCCACAAAAACACTGGTTCTTCACCCTTCAGTACTTAGCATCCTTATGAATGACTACAAACAAAGAATCAAATAATTTAATGTTAATTTCTAAGGAAAAGAAAACAGTTGGAGTGATCTAAATAATGAAGAAGGCTGGTACAAGCATAACGTGCCGGCATTATGTGATTCACTGCATATGTGTGGTAATACAGGAAAACAAAGTGTCCTCAAGACCAAATAAAGCAGGACCTACCCACAAAGCAGTGGACTCTCTTCTGAGAAGAAGTGGCTATGAAAAAACGCTTGGGGATTCAGATTTGTTTTCAGCTGAACAGGATTTTCCATTTGAACACTGTAATCAAAAGTGGAAATGCACAGTAGCAAGTGCTACTATACAGCAGCAATGGAAAGATATATTGTACAACAGTAGAAACCCCACCTGGGTAAGAAGGCCCTGGCATGGGTCTAAAGTAATCCTGTGCTCAATTCTCTTGCCCTGGTTCCCAGAATAAAGCTGAAAACTTTGAGAAGATAAATTATAAGGCCAGGAAACGTCTTACAGTAGAAGAGTCAAGAAATAAAATTTCCTTGGGTTATGAAAAACAATGTTATGGTTTGACTTGGATATGCACTTACCTAAAAGGCAAAAGAAATATGGTGGTAGAGCTCTTGATCAAGGAACCAAAGGTACAGCAAAGATGTAAGAGAATGGCTGGGAACTCCAACTAGGTAAATTTAGATCCAAATAGACTGGACATTTTTAAAAGAATTCTCCAACATTGAATCAAACTATTAAAAATACAATAGACTATTGATAGGAAATTTAAAGTTAAATTCCTCTACTGAGCACTGGTAAGGCAACACTTGGAGTCATGTCCACCTCTGGCTTCCCGAGCACAAGACAGACATGGACATACTGGAGACAGCCCAGCAAACCATCACAAAGGCCTGGAGCATCTCTCAAACAAGGAAAGGCTGAGAGAGATGGGACTGTTTAACCTAGGGAAGAGATTATTCAAGGGGAATTTCATCAGTGTATAGAAGTACTTCTAGGCAGGGTGTAAAGAAGATGGAACCAGGCTCTTCCCATTGGTTCCCTGTGACAGATCCAGAGGCAACAGGCACTAACCGAAACACAGGAGGTTCCACTTGTACATCAGGAAACACTTGTCACTGTGAGAGTGACTGAACACTGGAACAGTTTGCCAAGAGAGGTAGTGGAGTCTCCATCCTTGGAGGTACTCAAAAGCCTCAAAATCTGGACATCATCCTGGGCAACTGGATCTAGGTGG
This sequence comes from Phaenicophaeus curvirostris, assembly GCF_032191515.1. Classification (NCBI taxonomy): domain Eukaryota; kingdom Metazoa; phylum Chordata; class Aves; order Cuculiformes; family Cuculidae; genus Phaenicophaeus; species Phaenicophaeus curvirostris. The sequence continues at coordinate 79,127,006 of NC_091394.1, read as the reverse complement.
CCCTGCTTGAGCAGAGGGAGCTGGACCATATGACCTCTAGAAGTCCCTTCCAAACTTTACGATCCTGTGACTCTGCGATTCTGTGATAGTTAGACTTAACTGGTAGTTCTTACTGGGTCATACTAATCCTGGAGTCCAAAACCAGGCTTGCAGGCACCTCATGAAACTCAACAAAGACAAATACAGTTTCCCAGATTTGGAAAAGAAGGAATTCTTGCAATGGTACTGGCAATGCCTGGTTGGAGAACAGCTCTGCTGGCAAGGACCCGGGGGGTTTTATTGACAGCAAGCTGAACAGGAGCCAACATGCAAAGCCAATAGCAAAGAAGTTGAACCATGTCCTCCTGGCCTGTATTAACAAAAGCACAGCCAGTAGACTGAAGGAAGTCCCTTCCAACCTCAAATATTATAGGATAGAACATTGTTTTAAGGGTATATTGTGCTTCTATCCATAACTAAATTGTGCCTGAAATGTACCTTTTGCTATACAGCTAGTCAAATTGTATGGTTTTCTTCATAGCCTTTTAATTTATAAATTTTATAAATTTTATTGATCTATTACTATCACATTTTACTTAGCAGACTAAGTTTTAAATAGCCTAGGAACTTAAGTTAACTTTCAGTAAAAAAAGGCAAGTTAGATTTCTCATTAACGCCACTATGCAAAGCAACCTTATTTTTAAACTAGTTGCTATATCAAAGACACTGTTTCTAATCTTACGTAAGAGATATAATAGGACAGTATGCACCATGTTTTGTCTTCCTGATGCACAAGTAGTTGCAAATGCAGCTGTTATTAAAGAAGAATTTACATTTACCAATGCATGGATGCCAGATTGAAGAAATACCCCTAAAAGAAGAGAAATGATGGGAAAAATATCAAACACTAACACAGAAATTTTAAGTTTTTCTTCTTTGTCTCTGCTAAACCATCAGAGATTGAAGAGTAGAGTAACCTCATTTAAGACTCCTTCAAATATGGGTTTTAAACAAAGCATGAAGCATTAGCTTGGTATTTACATCAGCCTAATGAAGCAAATGCCTTTACATTTAAGGCAAATCACAGACAACAAAAATCCTCTACCGCATCTTACAAGGCTAACTCCTAGAGTAAGTCACCATAAAGCTTGTGGTTACCTGCAATGAATCAGGTGAACAAACAGGACAGTAAGTGACTCATGGCTACCGTGCTCTCATGACTGATGCAACTTAATAAAAGAAGCTCCAGGAGAAAATGAAACTAACCTAATCACAGAGCATCCAATATATAGAAATGTGGACTGTATTGTACTGTATATTAATGGCATAACGGAGATCGCTCACTGGATGTCATTCCCTAGAGCCTCTAACTCAGCCACTTGTGGTTTTAGAAAACATGTCCCACTTTACATATTTTTACATATTTAAGCCACAGAAGAAGGGCAATAAGTAGGATTAAAACCCTGGACTTCAGGAGAGCTAACTCCTTCCTCTTCAACGACCTATTTGGAGGAATCCCATGCGTCAGGCCTCTAGAAGGTAGGGGTCCAGGTAAGCTGGTCAATATTCAAGCACTTCTTCCTCCAAGCTTAAGATCAGTGCATCCCCAACAGTAAGAAATTGAGCAAAGGAGGCAGGAGACCTGCATGGATAAGCAGAGAGCTTCTACAAAAACTTAAATGGAAGAAGAGTGTGGAAAAATTAACTGGCCACTTTGGAAGAACACAGAAACACTGTCAGAGTAGCCAGGGATGCAACAAGGAAGGTTAAGGGCCACCTAGAATTAAATGTCAATGACAATAAGCAGGGCTTCTTCAAGAACATCTATAGCAAAAGGAAGACTAGGGAAAGCATGGGCCCACTGCTGAATGAGGTAGGTGCCCTGGTGACAGAGGATACAGAGAACGTGGAATTGATGAATGCCTTCTTTGATTCAGTCTTTACCACTAAGGCCAATCCTCAAGAATCCCGGAACCCTGAAGGCAAGAGAGAAAGTCTGGAGAAATGAAGACTCTCCCTTGGCTGAGGAGGATCTGGTTAGAGATCATCTAGGCAAACTGGACACCCACACATTCATGGGCCATGATGAGATGAACCCACATGTGCTGAGGAAGCTAGCAGATGTTACTGCTAAGACACTCTCCATTATCTTTGGTAAGTCAGACAACGATCTGGGAATCCCGGTATACAAGGTAACCATGAACCAGCAATGTGACCTTGTGGCCAAGAAGGCTAATGGTATCCTGGGGTGCATCAAGAAGAGTATAGCAAGCAGGTCAAGGGAAGTTATCCTCCCGTCTACTCTTCCAGAGTGAGGTCACATTTGAAGTACTGTGTCCAGTTCTGGGTTCCCCAGTTCAAGAAAGACAAGGAACAACCGGACAGAGCCCAGTGGCAGGCTACAAAGATGATTAGTGGTCTGAAGCATCTGAATCTGTTCAGCCTGGAGAAGAGACAACTGAGAGGGGACCTTATATCAATGCTTATAATTATCTAAAGGACTGATGTCAGGAGGATGGGGCCAAACTCTTTTCAGTGGTACCCAGTAACAGGACAAGGGGCAATGGGCACAAACTGGAACACAGAAGTTCTTAATGAACATGAGGAAAACTTCTTTCCTGTGAGGGTGACAGAGCACTTGAACAGGCTGCCCAGAGGGGTTGTGAATACTCCTTCTCTGGAGATATTAAAAAGCTGCCTGGATACATTCCTGTGCAACCTGCCATAGGTGAACCTCCTTAAGTAGGGGAGGTGGACTAGATGAACTCCAAAGGTCCCTTCCAGCTCCTACAGTTCTTTGATTCTACATAGAGACAGTATCATCAAAGGTTCATCATCAAACCAACTCATTGTTTTCATCTCAAGATCTGTCCCGTGGCTGCTTTAGCTCAACAGGGCTCCAACAAGATATAAAAGCTATGGAAACAGCTATTTCCTATGTCTCTGATGACTTTGTAAATATAGTGGGGCTCAGGGTGCATGATTATTTTCGTAATAAACAATAATCACGTTACAAACATCAATTACATAGCTTCAAAAGCCCTAGAGTGCAATGCATTTACACAGTGTGTGACTTAAATCTGCAAAAAATGTATCTGTTTTATTTTTCTTTAGGTTTCCTATTGATATGAACATGATTTCCAGAGTTTTGGTACCCTAATATCCTCAAAGACTAGAATTGTAATTGTCATTGCTTAGTGTGTGGAGGGTAGAAAAAAACCCAAAAAACAACCTGCAGACATTTCAAGCTAGGTATAACAGAACTTAGCTATCCAAACTTAGAGAAGACTTTCCCCTATGTGAGACTTACTTGGTCATTAAGAATTAAGATATCTTAACTCTACAGGTTCTCTTTATTCTTTTTGTTATTGCACTAAAAAAAAAATCTTATGACATTTTCTTTTCTTTCTTCTTTGTGAATTCACTAATAATAACCTCCTTAAAAACCATTCAAAAACATTTTGGTAGAGTTTCTGTGTATCCTCACAACAAGAATGACTTTGTTGAAGTGTTTCATGATATTATTAGAGTTGGTCATTCAATGTGTGTTCATATTTTATACAAAACAAAAATATTAAATTAAACATACATTTAAATATATTAGTCGGTTTTGAAGTCTGAGGAACAGAATTTGGCCCTAGTTATCTTTTCTTTTTTTTTAATTACTCTTATTTCACAATCCTGCAAATCAAACAAAATAACAGCTTCACTGCTACCGTGAAAGACCAAATTGGAAAACGTACAGTTGTTACTCTGATATTACTGAAGAAAAAAGACAATTCTGGAGAGAACTCAAGTACACATTTTCTTTGAATTATGAGTAGAATTAAAAAGTTAGCTGTTTAAATGATGGTTAACAGGTTAACACTAACTTCAGCTGTCTAAAAACCTGATGTCAAGTACAAGCTACGCATTCAGTTTCTGTCTGTAGTAAACTCACGTCATGTTCTAAGAGGTAAAATTATCCCTTTCTTGTAGATCACTATCATAAAACAGAATGAGTAAAAGTGCTTATCTCACTCCATTGATTAAAGACTACCTTAAACTAACTTATAGATGACTACATTTAGATAAGACAAAATCAAAACGACCATCTAAGAACTTCTTGAAATGCTTTTCTAACTTGAAGTTGAAAACAAGGAGAGATTTGAAAGGCAGCAAGGTATGCTTCTGCAGGAACATAGGCAACAAAATTAAAATGAAGGAAAACGTGGGGTTGGTGCTCAGTGGGACAGAACCTATAGTGACAATGGACATGAAAAAGGCAGAGGCACTAACTGTTCTTTATTCAGATTTTACTTCTATGGTTTGCCATCAGGTTTCCTAAGTTCCTAAGGAAAGTGATAAGAGTCTAGACCATCATCCACAGGGTTGGATCAAACAGGACATACACAAGTCCATGGAACCAGATGGGTGACATCTAAGGATGACAAGGAAGCTGGCCAATGTCACTATAAATCCATTCTCCATCACCTTTGAAATGCTGCAGCAACTGTGAGGAGCGAAGCTCCCCTGTGACTAGAAACAGGCAACCATTACAACAACCATCAAGAAATACAAGGAGGAGGTTCCAGGTGACCATAGATTTTTCAACCAAAACTACATTCCTAGGAATAGTATGAAGCAAATCCTTCTCATTGTCATGATTAGGTACATACATGACAAGACAGTGTTTGGGAACACCTGGTATGGATTTACTAAAGATAAATCAGGCCCTAACACCCTCACTGCCTCCTACAATGACATAACTGGCTGAGGGGACAGCAGAGGATATTGCTGGACTTCAGGAAGGACTTCCACAGATATTCTCATAGACATATTGGTGAAATATTAATTGGATGGATAGATGACAAAGTGGATAAACAACTAGCTGAACCATGGACTTAAAGGACTGTGAATAGCAGCACGAAGTCCAGCAAGAGGCCAGTTACTAGTGGCATCTCTCAACAGTCATTTCTGGTGCCAGTGCTTTTTAATATCATTAGGTCTAGATGATAGCAAACAATGTCCTTCACATTTGTAAATGATATCAAATTGGTGGGAGCAGCTATGAACCACTGGAGGGCAAGGCTGCTAGTCAGAGGGGCCAATGCAACCTTGAGAAATGGGCTGACAGAACCCACATGGAGTTCAACCAAGGTAAATGCCAATTCCTCTACCTGGCACAGGTTAGCCCCACGCAACAATAAAGGTTGGGCACTGACTAAGTGGAAAGTAGTTTTATGAAAATGAATCTGTGAGTAAACAATTTGGATTCATATCTCCAGTGTGCTCTTGCAGCAATGAGGGCCTCATATATCCAGGGCTCTATATAAGTCTACTGAGCAGGACATACACAAACTGGAATGCATCTGGTGGAGGACCACAAGACTGCCAGGAAACTGCAGCAAGGAATGGCTAAGAGATATAGGAAGATCAGTGTTAGGACAGGAAGACTAAGGAATTTATCTTATGTATTCAAATATATGATGGAAAGGTGAGATAACACGCCACTCTCTTATTGGAGGTGTTCAGGAGGAGAACAAGAGGAAACAGACACAGTTTCAACAAGGGAAAATTTTAACCATTTCCACAACAAAAGGTAGGAAAACATTGGAACAGCTAAGCAAGCAAATCAAACACTGAACACTGCTGAGAAAGTCTCCAGAATCTCCATTCTTGATGATCTTTGAACTTTGACCAGGCAAGACCCCAAATAACCTCATTTCTGTTAGTCTAGTTTTGAGCTGAGATTAGACTTGATGATCTCTGGAGGTTTCTTCCATTCTAAATTGTCCTATGATTCTAAATAGTGGCATTATTCAGAGTTATTAATTAATATTAGTTAATAATTGATATATTAATAGTTAATGTATTCCTGAATCAAGGCCCTCCTGGATGAAAAAGTCTTATTACTTTTTAAAAACATTATCAGTAAAAGGAAAACGTCTTGCATAGCAATCTAAATAAAAAGCAGAGCTTTTCTCTTATTCATAACTCATGTCAGTTATTCATGCTTTCTCTTTCCAGTATGTAAAACACATTTTCAATACAAATCAGAACTAAAGACAGGGTCAAGACTCTCTAATTTAGTTCTTAATTGAAGTTCAGTGGAATATAGGTAACAACGTCAAAAAAACGATATAAAAAATCTCACTTCAGCAGCTGCTTATCATTACATGTATCTAGAACTCTCTTTATTCTGATTGCATAGGTGTCTAAACTCAAATGTAGTTGCATTCTGGGGTGGTAGGTTAATATTCCTCTAAATCTATCAAAATGCAAAGAGACAAAGGAAAGAGATTCTCTACCCTCAAAGCAAACTGAACATACTTGAACAGTGTAGAGTACAGCACAGAGCATAGCTGGCACATTTGCTTTAGGTATGCAACTTCTGATAGTGACGAAAATTAAACAGAAACTCTGATTTAGGAACCAGAACACTTGGAAGAAATTTTGTACTGTGAGGGTAGTAAGACATTGGAACAGGTTCTCCAGAGAAGCTGTGGATGCCCTATCCCCAAAAGTGTTTAAGGCTAGGTTGGGTGAGGCTTTGAGCAACCTGATCTAGTGGAAAGTGTCCCTGTTCAAGGCAGAGGCAGTTCAAACTACATGATCTTTAAGATCCTTCCCAACCCAAACCATTCTACCATTTGATGATTCAATGATTTGATGAATCAATGATTGACAACAATGGTGACTATATTATTGTTACTGTTATCATTGTTATTGTTGAATACAGAATACAAGTGTGCAATACAATGGCTCATTACCCAATGTCCAGCCCTTCCCCAAGCAGCGACTGCCCTCCCTTCAGCCAACAACCCAGTTTATATACTGAGGAGGACTCTACATGCTATAGAATACCCCTTTGGCCACCTTGGGTCAGGTGAAAAGTCCTTGACTTAGTAAACAGTACTTAGCTATAACTAAAAGCATCAGTGTGCTATCAACGTTATTCTCATGCTAAATTCAAAACTTAAAAACACAGAATCACAGAATCATCTAGGTGACCTTTAAAATCACTGAGTCCAACTGTAAAAGCACTATATCAGCTACTAAATTAACTCTATCGCAGCTAAAGCCGTGACAGATGTACATAGCACCTTTGCTACAGTCATCATGTAACGACTGAGAGATGTTGATTTCTGTGTCTTCCCCCAGAATTTTGTATATTTTAATAACAGAAAATCAGTCGAATTGAAGTAGAACCAATACTGGAAGGATTGACAGAACTCCAACACGTATTCAGCTCTCTCCCTTTCTAACTGGATACTCTAATTTCAGGACTATAAAACCCAATACTACTATAAAGGAAGGAGAGTGTTTAAAAACTAGAAAGTACACATCCTTGAAATATTAGCTTAGAATTTTCTTGAACTAAAAAAGATGTTCTTGCATTTTCTGATAGAGATCCTATCATAAAATTCTGGCTCAACTTATTCTATCCTTCTTACTTCCTACATATTTTTCCCAGCATATTCTGAGTCGTCTGATGAACTTTCCATTGAAACATCAAATGATTAACCCAAGAAATGCATGAAACTCAATCAAATATATTAATGGTGGACTAAAAAGCATCTCAGTTTTGGTAACTTCTTAATGCAAGAAAATAATTGGAAGAAGCAGAAAAGCAGGACACATTGTTTTCTGGACTCTAGTGGTGGTGGATTGGCCTGTAAATGAGACTTTGTACTCCCCTCCACATGGACCTCTATCGCTTCAGTGACACTAATCCACAAACACTACAATGTAAATCATGCATTGCTGTACTATAACTATGTAAGACTACTCTAACAGAACAGATACTCGAAGTATAGCTCAAATAGCCTGTCTTCTGCAGGGCTGTAAACAACTCTTTAAATCAGTAACTGTGCCAGTGCAATATTACTGTCACTACATGCTTACCGTTTTTCCAGCCCAAGTAGACTATGTCATACGTTTCATGCTGTACTTCCTGACAAGTTAGTGTTTTATGTTAAACTTAGACGTCAAGTGACCTGACGTTAATGATGTTTATCTACCACTTAGGCTGCTAGATAATAAGAAATGTTTCCCTTGTTCCTAGATCAGCCAAGCCAGCCTTGATCCCCGTTCTGTCATTCCAACTCAGAGACACAATAAGCAGCAGCACGAAGGTTTTTACAGGAGGTTAGGGGGCTTGGAGCTTGTCTCCTGGTGATAAAATTAGAGAGGAGAATTAAAGTGATTACACTCTAAAAATGACTTACTAGAAGTGACAGGTTTTTTTAACCTAAATATTTTTTTAAGTACCAAATTTGTCACTCCTGTAAGTTATATGTTACTAACTGTAAAATTATTTTATTGCAGCAGTAAAAGAAATGAAGTACTTCGAGCGAATGTTTTTAGATAAATCAAGAGCCTTGTATTCAATTCACATTTTATTTGCTTATATAAGGATTCTTTTATTTTTGACGGGGTTGCTGCAGACCTCTGAATCATGAAAAGAAATTTCTGTACTGATAGCACTGCCAGCCCCGCAGTTAAGTCTCTCCTGAGCCAAACCAAGCCACTGAGCAAAGCAAATTTAAAACCTAGTTAGTTAAGACTGTTGGGGTAGTCTAATGATGATTTAGAAGATGTGTCCAAAGGAAAGGCACAGAAAGTATAGCACCACAAAGGCTGCATGCTACTATTATTGCACACAGCTCAGAATACTGTGTGTGCCAGTTAGGATCAAATCCTCCCCATAATACCCCAGGAATCTACACTCAATTTAGACACTTTGTAAACCCCACTCCACCACATTCTAGTCTCTTTTGCAAGAAGCAGCAATGGCAAACTAAATTCCAAAGAACAAAAAAGGCTAAGACAGATATCCACCATGAAGAGCCTCCTGGTTCATGAGCTTCAGAAGACCAGGAAGTTGCCTCCAGTAGTCCCCTCAGACCTTATTCTGGTATGTTAGGAGTGTTTGCTGGTTTATACAGCATCTCAATCTCAAACCCCTCTTTTCAGCACTTGGGATATGCTATTTGTGGTAGCATGAACAGGATGATAGCTCCCTCCTGAAGAACCTACACCCTCCTGAAGAACCTACACCAAATCTGTGTTCCCATTCATCCTCCCCTTTCATTTGTGAAGAGTGCTATGGTGAACAGTCTGCCAGGAGAAAAGGAACACCTAAAGGATTTGTCTCAACTACCATGTTTAGTTAACCATGTCCAAGTTATCATAGCTTTACGGAATCACAAAATCACTAGGTTGGAAAAGACCCACAGGATTATCGAATCCAACCATTCCTATCAAACACTAAAACATGCCCCTCAGCACCTCATTCACCCATCCCTTAAACACCTCCAGGGAAGGTGAATCAACCACCTCCAGCCTGTTCCAGCACCCAATGACCCTTTCTGTGAAGAATTTTTTTGTAATGTCAAGCCTGAGCCTCCCCTGGTGGAGCTTGAGGCCATTCCCTCTTGTCCTGTCCCCTGTCACTTGGGAAAAGAAGCCAGCACCCTCCTCTCCACAACCTTCTTTCAGGTAGTTGTAGAGAACAATAAGGTCTCCCCTCAGCCTCCTCTTCTCCAGGCTAAACAACCCCAGCTCTCTCAGCTGTTCCTCATAAGGCCTGTTCTCCAGCCCCTTCACCAGCTTTGTTGCTCTTCTCTAGACTCGCTCCAGAGCCTCAACATCCTTCTTGTGGTGAGGGGCCCAGAACTGAACACAGGATTCGAGGAGCGGTCTCACCAGTGCCGAGTACAGAGGGAGAATAACCTCCCTGGACCTGCTGGTCACGCCGTTTCTGATACAAGCCAAGATGCCATTGGCCTTCTTGGCCACCTGGGCACACTGCTGGCTCATGTTCAGTCGGCTGTCAACCAACACCCCCAGGTCCCTCTCCTCCAGGCAGCTTTCTAGTCACTCTTCTCCTAGTCTGTAGCACTGCATAGGGTTGTTGTGCCCCAAGTGCAGGACCCGGCACTTGGCCTTGTTAAATCTCATGCCACTGGACTCAGCCCAGCGGTCCAGCCTGTTCAGATCCCTTTGCAGAGCCTCCCTACCCTCCAGCAGATCGACACTTCCACCCAGCTTAGTGTCATCCACAACTTGCTAAGGGTGCACTCAATGCCTTCATCCAGGTCATTGATAAAGACACTGAACAGGGCTGGACCCAGCATTGAGCCCTGGGAAACCCCACTTGTCACTGGCCTCCAGCGGGAGTTAACTCCATTTACCACCACTCTCTGGGCCCAGCCATCCAACTAGTTTTCCACCCAGGAGAGCGTTTGCCTGTCCGGTCCAGAGACTGACAGTTTCCTAAGTTTTCTGTGAGAAACTGTGTCAAAGGCTTTACTGAAGTCCAAGAAGACTACATCCACAGCCTTTCCCTTGTCCAGTACACAGGTCACTTTGTCACTTTAGACTATATGAGATACATGTTATAGAAGTGTAACTGAAATCCTAAGATGGGATCTAAATTCCCAGTTCCCTGTTGAGCGAATGACACCACGCAATCATCTGCTGGCGGCAGTGAGATGTCCTGGTGTATTGTGCATGGCTGTTAAAGAGCCCCCCCAATCTCAGTGTCTCAGCAAGTATTTGAGAAGTAGTTATTTGAATGAAGTTACCTTGCAGCCATAATACAGAGTAAACTATATTATTACCTGAGTTAGACTAGCTGAATTATAATCTAAAATTTCCAGAGACCACCTAACTTGACATAAAAGCCTCACTAAACTCAACGTGATGGTAAAAAAAAGTCAGTGTTCCACAAGGGTGTGGGACTTCAATGAAGATAGATATCTAAGATATAAGTAAGCTTGACTTCGAAATTAAATTCAAAATTCTGAGAAGTAAAACACAGCCACTCTCCAGACCCTGCTTTTCAAACAAGGCAATTTGGTACAGAAAGAAAGGAGAAACTGAGTCTACATACATTAATTATTAATACAGTACAGCACTATGAAGATGAAATGAACTGTATCTGTGCTAAGTACAGTAGCATTTCCACACTATAGACATGGAAAACTATACATCAAGACTGAGATGGTTTTTTTGGCCGAGCACCTGTCCTAATTCATTTGTTGAGAATTCATAAATCTAACAGGTGACCTAAAAATAATGTTTTAAAATGACATGACAGAAAGAATGAGTGGTTGGTCATGAATATACTTTATGAAACATAAACAAGATATATATTTAGAGTGTTTTTAAAATATTACTGGAAACAGGTATGAAAAATCACAAGAGGTGACATCATTCAATTTGTCCTCTTCTGGTATATATGGAAAACAATAGAGATTGATGCATGCTCTGTCCTTTCAATGTGCAAAGAGCCACATGTACATGCAACCAGTTTTAACAACTAAGCATCGGAAATTACTACAATTAGCACTCAGTAAACTACTCAGGGGAATGTGTTTAGTGCATAGCAAGGTTTAGATTAGTTCCTGTCTCAGAAAAGTAAACCAATATTGGTAAAAAAAAAAAAAATAAATAAGTCTTCAAAGGAAAAGACAGTGGCCAAAAATCTCTTCAAATAATAGCTTTAAATCCTATTTTTGAATCCAGGAAGTAAATTTTGGCTTGTATTCCAACCATTTTATGTGATTTTCACTGCAATTTATCAGATAACAGAAAATCTTTAAATCTGGATACAAAATTTGCTGGGTTTTAACCATACATAAGCTACTATATGATGCAGAACACTGCACAATGCAAGAGATTCAAACGAAGATTTCAGATGTTATCAAAGATATGTAATATCAATTTAAAAGGAAATTATTTCCTCAGAAAACAGATTTTTTCTCTAGCAAAATTTTAGAAACAAACAAAAACATCCAGTAAGCTGGAATTCATTAGCAACTGCTTTCTTTTCTGCCTTTATTTTTAAAATACATAGGATAAACCTTGCACTTAAAATGTATCAAATAAAAAAAAAACCACATGTATTCATCTCTAAGTTCAAGGGATGAGACACTCCAGCCATAACTATCTCCAAAGCACTTATTGAACCAAGGCCCAAAATGTTTGCTTCCTCTCCATATACATGTCTTAATAGAAGACAAACAAAGAAGAAAAAAATGACAAAAAGAACAACTACAGCAGCAGCTCCTTTTAAGTGCCTTCACAGATGGTGAGCTGCAACTGGAATCTCTACCCTGTAGTTATAACTGGAAGTACAAAGACTGGCTGGAGGGCAGCGACACTAAAGAGAAGGAAGGTTGTCCTCTTTTGAACCTACAGCTAGAATGACTCATATTGTAAACAGAATTTAAATAAAAATGTAGAAATCTACGTTAAAAAGGAGAACAATTTAGATTCAAAATAGCAATGTCAATTGGAAATAACTACGAAATTTGTAAGTCTAATTAAGCTTTTTTTCCTCCTGTGGTAACATATAAAATGCCAGATCTTCAAGTCATCCAAATACTGCTGGATGTATCTCTGAGCTTGTACCATCCTATTACAAACAGTATGCATAACACAGTATACAACAAATTTACATGGACTCTGGAGATAAAAATCATCCAGTGAGTCTCAGTTATCTGATTTCAAACTCACTGTCAAGGGGCAATAATTTGTAATTTCAGAACAAAAAGGGGAAGAATGATGTTCCTTATTGCATGAAGACATCTCTTTATCTCAGATTATTTCCAAATGCAGCTATTGCTTAAAGGTTTGGAGTCTGATCCTTTTTTCCATAGCATAATGACAAAAAAACCTCGGAAGCCAAGGACAGGGAAAGAGCTGATTTAGCATTTTCCCATTCTAAAATCCTCTCTGAAGGGATTTTAAGTGTGAAGAAGAAGGGAGAATAGGTAGGTAACAGGCACTAGAGCCAGTTCTGTTATTAACTCTCGCTCTTCAATTTCAGGAAGTGTTTGAAAGCAACTGGGTAGGGGAGATGAAAATGTATTTTTTTTAATTCTTTGTGGGTAATTTGAAACAGGAAGCAAAAAGAGGGAGAATCATCTAGAATGACTATGTCTGGCAGAACAGATCAAAGATGGAATAACTTAGACTTCCTGTTGATTCCTGTTTTTTTTTATTATTCTTTTTTGGTAAAAAACAGTGGAACTCTAGATAGCGGGGGGGGGGGGGGGGAGAAAAAAAGAAAAGAGAAAAACAGAAAAAGGTAAAAGGGTTTTGCACATTCTCTGAAGCCCGCATGCCTTTTGACTATGAAACTCCTCCTTAAGAAGCCTTTCTTCTGCTTTTCTTTCTCATCCCTTCCTGCCTTTAACTACTGTTCTTAAAAGCAGTTTCAGAAGTTCTCCCTTTTCCTTCTCTCATACTAACCCTGTACATAATCACTCCCAAAATTAAACCACACTAAATACACAGTCTTAATTAGCTTTGCTACTGATTTATGAAACTTACTATGTTCCACCTCCAAAAAGTAACTATTCTTCCGTATTTCAAGTATAAAAAATCCATGCTGACAGTTCAGCTGTTGTTAGCACACACTGGCACAGTGATTTCTTCTCCGAAGCATTTATCATGACACTTTTCACTATATCCAAAATTATACCATAAAAATAATCTATCTGTATGCCCAAACAGCATCAATTCCTTCCTCCAGATTGCCTCACTATAAAATGGAATTGTGAGATCCCTGGCCAGGACTCCAAGACTCCAAAATCCGAGGTAAACTCACACTTAAAATTACTGTCTTCTAAAACCTTTGCTTATTTGATGCCAGATAGTTTTAAATTAGAGCACCATTACCTTAAAGCTTGCCTAATGGTATTATCTATTTCCATCTAGCAGTGTAACTACTTGTTTGATCAAAACTTACACCCTGCTCCTGCACGCGTTTAACTTTACAAACCACTATATATCAAATAGAGTTAGATATCTAAATAATTTTGTAGATCTTGGTAAAACCTCTGAGCAATTACTGCAAAATCATTTCTATCTTGTCTTAGATCACACCTTTAACAGGGAAGCTCAGGTTAGCCATAATATTTTCTACGTGATTAAATCCCACATGATGAGACAATGCACCAGAGGACCAGCAGAAGACAAATTCGTACGTTTTTCCATAAGAAAGACTTGGCCTGGAAAATAGAACCACAGAACCTGTACCTGTAACTTGGACACCTACACACACTTTGAGACACCTGCAAATGCTGTTACATTGCCACAAACTCCCTTGGAGATGGTGCTATTAAAATGTCTTCACCCCTGACCCAAGGTACACAGATTTATTTAAGGCCCCATGGATGTAAAGGATGACTCAGAATTTAAGCAAATAAGAAGCTGCTTACCTAAGGTAACAGAAGTTCCTAGACAGGTCACATACAACAGTTCATAAACCAATATCAAAAATATCTTTAACATTTAAAAAGAGTAGCAGTATTTGATACAAACTTTTACCTAGAACATTTGAAAAATATTACTCCAGTTTCTTACACAGGAATCCGAGAACCGGTTTGATGTTCTGTCATGCATTGTTATTCTCCGAAACATAAAGTAGATCTTTGATATACTTTGATTAACATTTAGTGTATTGGGTGTACCCAGAAAACACAGTACTTACATTTGTTCAATCACATAGCCACATGCATGTATCCACAGAACTAAAGACAGAGATATTCTATCTATGTTGGCATTTCCAGGAATCTAAAATTTTGCAGGTTTTTTTTCCTAAAAAAATAACATTTAACCTTTCCAAAACCACAGGTCTAAAGTCACACATTGGCAAAAGTGAAATCTTCCTGACATGTGGATGACGATGCCTTGCTGAAGCAAATCTTCCCCCCACATGGCTACACCCAAAAGGAGATTTCTAACAGTTGTTACATTTTATGGCCATTCAATGCCTGTCGTTCTTACTTGCCTGCAGTCCTAGCACAAAGCCAGAGAGCAAACTGATACTGGGCTAGATTAAATAATTCCTTCAAACAGATCTAGTCCATAAGGTGTCACTTCAATCCTTGGATTTTATTACTTTTCTGTTGTAACCTCTAGCTTTCTATTTGGAACTGAACATATTGGACACACCATCACTGGTAACACACATCAACCAAACGTATAAATACACATATACCAAAGGTATAAATTTTCATTTGAAGCAAACTAGATGTGCTGCACCTTACAGACAGCTGTACAAAAGGCAAAGCTTTAACTATGCCACAAGTTACTACACCACCAAACCGTAAGGATTTAACTTTGACTTCTCTTTTTTTATTAATAGAGGCATAAGCACAATCCTCTAGGCATGAATGCCAGGAAGGCAAGGCAATGAGAATAAATGTTTAATGCTGTTGAATGGGCATAACAACTGTCTTCCTGCCTGCAGCTAAGTATCTCTGCTACAAAGACATTCTTACAGTTATCGCTACTAATAGTTGTTGTTGGGCAGGTATGTATATAGGAACTGTAGTTTAAAAGGCGGGGGGGCGGGGGGGGGAGGAAAGTGGAGGGGGGTAGGGAAAAAAAAAAAGAGTCTAATCATTTTCCGTTACAGACCAGAGTTCTGCTAAAGAAATTTAATCCTTTTTCCAATATGGAAAGAAGCCAATTGTGTACAAGTTGACTGCAATTTCAATCAGTGTGTGAACTCCAGTAACATTGATTACAACAACCCCCTCCTCTTCCCTTAAAAAAAGAAACAAAACCCCCACCCAAACAGCAGTCTTATAAATTCTTTTTCCCTCTGTCTTTCCCTCCCCCACAAGTTGTACCTTCAATACAGCCAGAACTTCCTCAGATCAGAGGACACTGTCAGTGCAGGCTGACCAATCTCAGAGGGTTTTTTTTTCCTTTTTTTTTTTTTCTTCAAGATACTCCGTGTTAACAGCTTGAGGGGGTTCAATCAGCACTGCTTTGATCTCAGCTGGAACTATAATTATTTAACATTGTTACAAGGATTTCTATAATCCATCCTACCATTAAATCCCTTTTACACCCTCATCTTCTGAAGGCTAATCTGCATCCGTACACTCAGTTTGTCTCTTCAGCTGGTTTCATCAGGCTCTGGCATTCTCCAACATCCAGACTGATGGTTCTTTTTTTCTAATGAAATAATTTTCTTTCAAATTGAAAAGCGCAAAAGGTCTTGTGTATTTGCTACCTTTTGATGAGATAGCTATATAACACCAATATAATCCACAGTTTGCTGCAAACTTCCTCCCAATTTCATAAAATTCATTTTCTCTGTGGTGTTTTCACTGAATTGATGATACATACGCCTGTGTTATATATATTGCTAGGGAAAAAAAAATCAAATGAATACCAGCAGATGCTTTGAAAAAACAGCAAAGCCAAGAACAGCATTAGTGTGCTCATTTCCCTCTATATTCCTCCTTGATAAATACCATAGAAAACACTGTATCAAAAATTAGAAAGTAAGGTAAATAAAATTACAGTCCTTGAAAAAAAAAGGTAGTAATTTATAATTATAATGTATGAAAGACACATACCACATGGTAAAAGGACTTTAACAGAATCAAAGGAAATAAATGACTGAAAGAGAATGAATACACAGCAGAGTGAAAACAAAAAGCATGAACGAAATGAGACCAGAAATATAAAAGGAGATGATCAGAAATTATGAATGATCAAAAGGGAATAGAAAGAACAAAAAGCTTTCCTTTTTTTTTTTTTAGGGAAACAGAACTTGATGAGGAAAAGGACATTTTTTCAGCATGTGCGTACAAGTACATTGGGGAAACTGCCTCTTTGCTGCACACGCTTTGTGTAAATCATTTTTAAGCAACCGAAATGTAAAGACATTTGTTCCACTAGGCGCTGCTGGACTGTCACCTTGATAGCTACCATGCTGTGACCACCGGCATGTGTGAAAGGGAACACAAATGCAGGCAGGAGGATGGGGATGGCAAATACAACACGTAAGTACCATTGGGTCACAATTACAAGAGAGAACTACATATAAGCTTAGGTGCTACAGTTTTCATATGAAGGAAATTTGTTCAGATGAATAATCTCACATCCTTTACATCACAACAAATACCTATGAGGTTAATTAAAAACAGTATATTTCGACTTGCTTTATTATTGCAAATATTGCATAAGGAAGACAAATGGTGAACAGTAGGTAGTATCTGTACAAAAGAAAAACTGAAGAAATAAAGTGAAAAATATAAACAGGATGGGCCACAATTAAGAAACTCGCATAGAGCAAATAAGAGTTTTAGAAGAGTAAATTTTCTTTTATTCCCCTTAACTGCTAAGAAAAGGTTTAGTTTATCAATTGTTGCATAAGAAAATCATCAACAACAGTTATAATTGTCAAATACTGCCTTGGCCAGTAACTAAAATAACAGGCAGTAGACTCAACTGATTTTCAGAAGAAACTAAGAGCCACTGATGCTTCACACTGGGTATTTCAGAATACCTCCTCCATCAAGTTTATGGCACTTTTGTATTAAAAAAAAAAAAGATATTAACTATTTTCTGTAAGAAAATATTTGTTCTCAGGAACATTTTGGACATTATCTATCACAATCCTTTTTTATCTCTGGACAATATTTTAACATCTACTCCTCTCAATTTATAATATTGGTATTTTCCTATATATGGTAACAACAAAAATGCATGCAGCTGCAGCAAAAATCTTATTACTAGTAAATAAAATAAGAGCATTATGCCACCAGAAGATTTTTATTTTACAGCTGAAATGAAAGCCATGAAATATGATAGGTTTTTCAAAATTTTAAAACAAAAATGCAGAATTCAAATGAGTTATTGAAAATTACCATGTTATGTAAGGCCTTACTATCCCCCCACCACTGACAATGAAGTTACTGTGAAATGAAAACTTCACACAGGCTAAAGATCTAGTTCGCACTTTTCAAAAGAGAAAAAGTTGTTCATTTTTAGAAGTACATATGAGTCAAAACATATGGTATATTAAGTGTTTTAATAAAAATGTTTCAAAATAGGAGGTAAGTAAGAAAATCAAAGAAACCCATGAAACAATGTTCTGCAATTAACAAAAACTCAAGAAGTTATGATTTGAAGTCCTTTGTTATTGCATTCAGAATTCAACATCTTACTGAAGACTCAACCTTTACCGTCTTTTTACGTTGTTACAGGAGTGGAAAGGTGCCTTTAGCATTGCTTTGATTTGCATCCATATTAATTTATGCAAGCTAACATTTTGCTGAGCACATAGCGAGTACAATGATAAAGGTAGCTCCTTCCTGGAAGAGCTTCTGACCTAAGGCCATAGTCCTACAAACACTTACATATGTGCTTAACTTAATGCATGCAAGTAGGTCTTTGTTTAATGGCATGCTTAAACGCATTAAATTAAAATTTTGTAAATGCTTTGCAAGATGGGAGCCTAGAAGACCAAGAGCATTCTCCTATAAGTAGATTTTTTTTTTTCTTGTTATCTGGAGAGAAAAATAAAATTAAAAAAGACATTGATTCTATCTTAAAATGCCAGGTTAATGTGGAAAAATAGATTTAGGCATGTATATCTTGCAGTGTTCTATGAAGTCTTTTTCTTGGAGATTTAAGCTATTTTTAGACACTCAAACTATATTTGTTCCCATCTCCCACTAATAAACTTCCAGACAGACGAACACTCCCCTGGTGACTGTGGCTAACAGTCTTTCTCCTAAAAAGTAAGTGTATTTGTGAGTCTTGTGCAAACGATATACGCATTCATGTATTAACTAGCCATTAATAGACTAGGTGTTAATTCCACTGGCATCAATGTGTACTTTTCTATTTCAAATGACTGGAAATTTTAATGATCTATTTTGAGATCCTTAAATTTAAAGGCCAAGTTTTACCACCTTGACATAAAATAATACATTTCTGCCCTTTGTTAAAATTTAAATTAGCATAAGTAATTGCTGAATTTGGGCATATATCTGACTAACAGTAGTCACAGTGCTTAGTACCAGGCTAGAGAGAAGACAATGTTAAACTTGGTGAAATTTGACAGCATATTACCCTACAAATAGTCCCCTGACATCCATAGGGCATCAGTGGGAGTGATGAGTACTCCAACTGAAGGTGGCCATGTTAGGTTACAGCAGTCAGTTTCAGTATTTGGTATTCTTTATTTATGCATACAGACTGCTTAATATAGATAAAGCAAAGATCTGACTGCTGGTGAGCAAAATAAAGTCATTTTTCACAGTTATGATGTCATCAAAGGACTGTATTTCATGGCTATAACATCTTTGCAAATATATACATAAAGTGGTATCCCCAAGGAGCACTACTTGCTAAGTCTGCCTGAGGTCCAGCAAGGTGGACCTCCTTAAATTCCATTTAATGTACATTAAGATTTGAATATCAAGGAAGTCTAAATAGCCTAAGGGTAGAAAAGGCATTCTGAGTTTCACACACTGTAGCATACTTCCCATATTACATGAATTTTTCTATATATTATGTGCTGTCTTATCTTCAATTCACTCTTTAAAAATTTCAGCACACCATTTTCCTTTCATGCATTTATCTGTGCATATATGCTTTATATATTATATGTAATTATAAAATTACAAGTCAAGTGAATCTCATATAATATATAAACTATTATCAATGCAGTCTCAGAATTTTAGATCTTGAAAATAGAATTTGATTACTTTATTCTCTCTAAACCAATATCACTGTAATATCAGCCCTAAGCAATATGAGCTGCTAAAATCATTTGGTTCCATTTTTCCAAAAAGGAAAACTGATAGGATTATTTTCGTGATAAATTAATTTTACCATGTAATTGCAATTATGACTTCTAATTAATGAATGGTTTCAGCTTCACTAACTAGGTCAGCATTTTTCTTTTAAAAATATATTATTTTTCTCTTTAGATAAGCGTCATGATATGACCAAGCTTTGGGGAAATGCACATAGCATTTTTACAGGGCAGTGATCCCAGAAGCTGAGAGATGGTGAAAGTAATGTGATGTACTTTGCTACACACTCAAGCAATTTCTTGTCTCTTTTACAAGAAAAATCAAACTGCAAGCAGATGGCAAGTCTTTTTACTGGGGAGGATCACAGTTTCTAAGGACTTTTAGAGTATTATTTAATTTCTTGACTAAGTTTCCAGTACGACACTGAGCAATGTGAGATCAGTAAATCAGTAGGGCAACTAATCAATTACCTCATACTTGCCAATGTGCATAGGACATTGTAGAATATATTGACAACAGGCAGAATTCAAGGAGGACAGCTTTTCTGTAATCAGATGTATTCCTACAGAGAATTATTATAGGAATGTGAGGCTTAATACATGCATCAAGTATGATAGAGTCCAGTGCCCCATCATGGTCTTTGCTCTGTCAGATCACTTGTTTGAAGGTACCATAGCAATCCACAAGAACATTTTTCCAGTGTCCCCTGAAGATGTCCTCTGGCACATTTTAAATTCCACATTGTTCATCTCCAAGTCACATCCCTGTCAACAATCTTACCGCACCATTCCTTGATTCCAGATGAGTCATGCATCGTGGTGCGAAGATACAGTAAAGAAAATTAAGTAAGTTGTAACTATTAAAACCAGGATTAGCAGGACAAGATGAGAGAAAAATAATTTCCTTGGAAGAGGATAAAAATCAAATTTTGATGGCTACAACATTATAGATGTAGCAATTAAACTAAATGCTAGCTCTTATCTGGCTGCAACACACCAAAATATCTGTTGTTTTATTGTAGATTTTCCTATTTTTGCTTCTAGAAATAATTATATATTTAGAGAACAACCCTTAATGAAAATTACTGTGAAAAGTTCAGATCCAATATATGCTTTGAAAAGTAGTCAATACCATGTTAAGCAATTCTGTAATGCAGGGAAAAATGTTTTTTCTCTGAGAATAAGTCAATAAAAATCATAAAGTACAAACCACAATAGTAAAGGTATTAAGTAAATAAAGTTTAAAGTTATACATAATAATTTATCGCATTGAAACAAACAATGCGAAGCATTTACAATGTTGTATTATGCAAACCTTTTAAACAGAGCTGTATTACATCAAAGAAAACTCTCAGTGAATGTTTATCATGAGCGCTGTCCAGACAGCCTCATTTTTTAATGAGAACTAGTATTTATTTATATATGCAAGTCAAAGATATATAAACTTATTAGTGGTTTTGGCACCACACGATAAGTATCAAACTTCAGATAACCTAATGAAGGGGTTTTTTTACACAATGATGTAATCTGAAATTCAGTCTCCTTTGAGAACCACCCAGCCCAAAATGTATATATGCACTCCTTTGGAACAATATTTCCATAGTATACATTGCACTCACCGTCGTTCTAAATTATGCACAATAATTCATCATTGTGGTTTTATGCTGATAAAGCATCTTTAAAATCAACACAACTATGTATCACAGAAGCAAAGACCTGAATGAGCTCACCTTAAATATTTTTATAGCTTTATCCTCAATCTCTGAAATACACCAGCCAATATTCTTTTTATAACAAACAATACACCAGCACATAATCCTGCAATACTCACTAAAGATAAAATTATGTAAAATACTTGAAAGATTTTCAATCTCTAATCCCCAAGGACATGTTGTGAAGTCAAGTATGGCTGCTCAAGTTTTCCAGCTTGAAACATTGCTTGACAGTCTTGAGGGAGACATGGGGGAGCAAAGGCAAAGAACAAGTTATGATGGGACAATTAGCTTAATTTTTTCTATAACGTATCATAAAAGATGCCACAGATACACTGGACTGGTTGCCCACACTGGCAAACTGGGCATTCGCAAGCATTTTCTCC
The DNA here is from genome assembly GCF_032191515.1 of Phaenicophaeus curvirostris. Classification (NCBI taxonomy): domain Eukaryota; kingdom Metazoa; phylum Chordata; class Aves; order Cuculiformes; family Cuculidae; genus Phaenicophaeus; species Phaenicophaeus curvirostris. The sequence goes on along the minus strand of NC_091394.1, from coordinate 79,105,362 downwards.
ACACATACGATTTAATACGCTACAGATTAAAAACAGGTTTTGTAAGTAGCCCTGATTATGTAAAAGCACATTTGTAAAGCTTTGAAACCTTTGAAGGAAAAAAAAAAAACCCAAACCAAAACCAAATTGTGCTTTTACAGGTTTCCAAATATAGGCTTTAATCCTTATTACTTCTGTCTACCCAAATATCAGCATAGGCATATTATTAGCTTTAACTCTGGGTCATACTTCTGAATATTTGGTTCTGGGGTTTCTCATGGATTCCATTAGAAAACACCAAAAATTTTGTAACTGAAAAAAAAAATGCAGTCTGACACTATTAAGACAACCATGCTTACTTTTGCAATGTTGGTGAATAAGTGCCAAGTGATTGCAAGAATGTTTATTGTAGCATTTCTGTAACATGACAGTTGCTGCACTTTACAAAGACCCTGTAGACACTCCCTTGTCTGAAGCCTACATAAAGAAGAGAAAAAGATCTAAGATCTAATATTCAATCCATATGGTTGTTTTGAGCACACAGTGGTAAAGCACCCTAAAAAATGAAATATGGTAATTAAAAACCTAAACTCAAAAGTGTACAAAGCTGGTCTGACTGAGCTAAGCAAAAATACTGAGAAAGTCAAGCTCAGAATTTAGGGAGGAATATTGCCCTTGGTACTCTATCACAGTCCCATGAGCATAATGTCCAATTTCCTTTTGCAACTCTGAACCATTCTGAACTGTGTAATCTGGGGGGTAGATACTAGTATCCAGTTTGTCACTCACACACCACATGAAATTCTTTACTCTCAGCTAATGGAGGTACAATGGCTTCTGATGATAATGTTCTTATTGTTTTAATTACATGATTTCAACTTCTATGTTATGATGTCTTAACAGTGAGTAAATAAAGCAGCTTTAAAAGGGGTAAGAGAAAGATGTATTCTAAAAATCAAAATATTTTCTTTAATAATATGCTGGACACAGAATACATCACTGAAACTAAATGAAAACTGCTAGTTCTAGAAATAAAGCCATCTAGCATCTCTCACTAGGTATTTGCATCCAACTGCTGGACTAAAGGCATGTGTGTTAAATAACATTATGTTGTGTATATAGTTCAGTACATTAACACATCCATCCTGCAATTGTTGAAGCCAGTGTTGCTACGCAGTATTCCACATGCAATAATCTTAGCTGAATTAATGAGAAAAACACAACAAAGGACAAAATAGTTGTGGACTGATTACACGTCCCTTTTGATTCTCATCCCATCTGTTTCCACAACCAGACATTGTTTCTTAGTCCTTTGCAATTAACAGGGTGTTGTATTGCCTTTATGACCAAACTAGAGCGGAGACAGTCGAAAAGTGCAAAGCCTTCTGCCAGCCACTGCCAGTCCCATGGTGCATGAAACTACAAGAAACAGTGTATTATAATGCAGATGTTCATTGATTCCCTGCAGAATTTCACAGACTAGGAGTCCTTCACTGTGCAACCTGTCGGGATTTGTATTTTACATAATACCCACTACATAGTGTATCATGTCCAAAGCAAAGTACCTAGTGAATCTGATCACTCGTCCCTTGCACATCTTTCCCAGCTATCAACTTTTTTCAAAGAACAAGAAGTCTTTTGTGCTTGAAACATAAATGCTAATCAGAATACATTTCTAATGTCTATTCCCTTACATTTAGAGTTCAATACTGGACATAAAAAAGTACAAAATCATTTCAGAAGACACTGGATCGATCTCAATTCTACCTAGTCTAGAAATTTTGCCCAACTGCAGATTACCCTGGTTTCCAAAGAACAATTTAAACCTCCCATACTGAAAATGAAAAGCCTTGCAATGTCAAGTAAATATTTTACATACGGGTATATAAAAGCTCGGGAACAGTACATTAGAAACATCAAACTAAAGACTAGTAGATGTGAGGTTTTTAGATAGCCTCACTTTTCTGAAGCATTTTGACCACCATAAAAATGAAGTTCTCCATACAAGAAAATGTTACTTCTATACTAGGTTCATTACTTTTGAAATTAAATTTAAATTGACATATATATGTTAATTGTGTGAAATAATGATAAAGTAATGTCATCCCAACTGACAAAACATTTGGAATGCTTGACGAGGGCTCCAGTACTTGTTGGTTACTGATATTTTAAGTTGCAAGTCAAATGAGGTAATGCTTATTTTTAAGTTTACAGAATCCTATGATATTTGCACCTTGAATCAGGAAAGGGATGCTACAGAAGTCACCATAACAATTGACATCAAGACAGGGAATATCTATTTTCAAAACTCAGCCTATTCACATGGTTTTAGGGGAACTGCATTACAACTCAGTTCTCTCTTAAAACCTTGGGGACCACCATTTCTGGCTAGTGGGCATCATTCCATTTTGTCAAAGTGTATACATCTTGATTTGTCAGGCGTGACCTAAAAATGAAAATCCTCCCCATTACTTGATTCTATATATCACACGAACTCAGTAGATCATGCAATCTGTTTCCCAGAAACGTCATATTTGCATGTGTGAAAAGATGGCAGCAAAAGTTGGATTGCTACTTTCATGTGAGTTCACACGGCCACTCTCACTTTCCCATCTTTCAGGCCTGTATGGGGAGCAGTCAGCCTACAAAGTCAATTACCTTGACTACACACTTCTGGTAAAGGTCAAGGACGGTTAATTGTGTGCGCCAATGAATGGTTCTGGGCACTGAGGCCAACTAGTATGTGCTGGGCCGTATTTATGAGCTAGGAGATTTCCTTAGCCTTCAAACAGGTGACTGTCCACAAACTACCTCTGGAGAATTTTCCCTGCAAGACGTTAAATACCAAACCTTGCAATCTCCTTGAGAAAAGAATCATACCAGGGACTATCTTAATGCTTCACAATTATGTACTACTCAGCTTCTGTCACTATTGACTTTACTAACACAAGTGTAGCCTATTTTTCCTTAGTACTTTAAGACCTGCTACTGTCCTTTAAGGGACAGTAAAGTGTTCATCACGTAGGAGCAGAGAGGTGGGGCCCTGGGAAGTGTCTGCAGTGTCTACAGCATCACGATCAAACAAGTTGAATGCCATGCAAAAGTACTTGGGGAAAAATGGTTTTAGTCAATCAGACCTAAAACAGAAGGACGCTTTGTAGATTTCTACAGATCAGGCTTCAGGTCATCAACACAACTCTGGGCTACTCATGGAAAAGGACTGGGAACACTACAGTCCTTAGAGACTCGGATCAGTTGAATATACAAGACTGAAAATTATTTTAAATCCTGTACTTAACATATAGGTGTGGTAACCTCTTAAAACAGCTCCAGTATCAGAATCCAAACCATGGAGACAGTGGTCCACTAGCATTTACTTCATCTACTTTAATAATATTAAAGGGTCAAAACAAAACCTGCGGTGCAAAGTTCAACTTGATTCTGTGCCCACATGGCCTCCTCCTAGCTTCAAACCAGTGATGGAAATTGGATCAAAATTCACAGAAGCCTTCCCCTTCTCCTCCAAGGTCCCCTCTCAGCTCCCGTTACGGGAGCCCTGCTTTTAATCCAATATCCACTTCACTACAGAAGATTTATTTAGAATGCTTCTTGTTTCATAAAGGGCTCCAAAAGTCTGCAGTGATTTCTGACACTTTGTTATAATGTTTCTATGACCCCCCCCCCCACATACCACACCACCACCCAGCCTCATTTTCATATGGATACAAAGCATCGGGATAAAATGATGGTTCATTATAGTGGTACAGAGCTCTTATCTTCATCCGGCAAGAGTCATTTCCTTCCAAAGATTGAAATGCAAATGTGAAAATTAATGATAACTGCATTATCTGATAGCAGAGATAATACCGATTCACTGTCAGAGTAACACACAGTCGCTCTATGATTTCCTCTGCTTCTTCATAATATTCTTCTTACTGTCAGACTATATCTATGGTTAACTATGTTTCATGGATTTTTGTTAATTTACATCAAATAGCATTTCCAAGATCTTATATCTACCACGTTTCCCCAATCAAAAAAGAAATGAAATCACGACAGTAATCTCCAAGTCCTTCTTAGGACTGGTTTAAAAAGAAAGAAAGAGAAAAACGAAAAAAAGAAAAAAAAAAAAGAAGGAAAAAGGGGGGAAAAAAAGACTACCGTTAATGTCTGTTTCCATCTACTAAGCATTCCAATCTATATTATATACTTTTGCTTTGTAACCCAAACTGTTCATAGTATTACTAAATAGTGCAGAGCAAACCAAATAATCAATATATAACATCAGTTCTGACTTCATCCTGCTTCACTATTATCAACACCAGAAGTTCGGTTGATTTACTGGAGGCAGAATTTTACACTTGGGAAACTTTCACTTTAGGTGGAGATGAATATAAACAATACATTAGAAAATAACATAAAATGACAACGAGAATTTTAGGTCTAATTTATCACTACATCGTTTGGATTTTTTTTTTCATTTTGGATATGAGGACAAAACACATTTTCTCACCTTCTAGGAAAAATGCAGGTTTCAAACTTCTGACACTGACTTTCAAAACTATCCAACTCACAAAATCAGCATGTTCTGCAATAAAGCTGTTCTTTACGGTTACGAAATCAAGAGCTCACATGGGGGAATTGGGATGGTCTAGTTGACTGCACACTGCATGTGAATTAAGGAGAGATCCAATTCTTACAATCAAGATTTTCTGAGTGGCATTAATTTCACTCTCTATTCAGCTCACCAGCTGCTAACAGAGAATATTTCTCTGTCATAAAAGGCAAGTACAACTCATCTGATGGCTAAAATGCTCAGGTATTACTGGACCTCTGTGGGAAGAAAGTCAAGAGAACTGAGGAAAAAGGATGATGGAGTGGTGTTTGAAAACTTTTTGGCTTAGTTAGACAGAACCAGAATATGTACAGGATGTCTTCTGTTGTATTGCTTTATTCCAACACTACAAAATAGCACAAAATTCAGAAAAGCACACAGATGCTGTAATTCTTAACATAGCTTGAATAGACAATTTCTCGAGAAATAAAAGTAGGAAGTTGTTTATGTGGACTGCCAGTGCTTATTCATTATAAATGCATCAAAACAGTACAATATTTATAAAAGTAACATATAGTATATTCATTTATTCATTCCGTTTTAATTACAAGGAATTATCATGGTCAACCAGCCTAACTTGTGGCCCAGTGTAATCCACCCCATTTAACATATTCCATTGCTTACAACAGAATTAGATCACGTTCTCAAGGAAAGAATGTAATTCTGAATGTAAATATTTCTAACGATGAATAAATGACTTTTCATAACATGTTCCAATAATTAACTTTTTAAGCACTAATATCTGTCCTATGTGTCTGAAATTGTGGAACTTCATTAAATTTTCTGATACTTTTGATAGAAAAAAGGTGCTTAGTGTTATCAGACTTTCACTCTGAAGTTAAAGGAGTGCGTAAATAGGTTGTCCTTTAATATTTTCTTTGATCAAATATTAGGGAAGGACCTAGACTTTTCCATAATACCACTCCTTTCAACATTCTAGAGTCTCTTCTCTTAATCTCTTTCAAATTTTAACATAATTCTTGAAGTGTGAATGTAGAAGACAGAACCTTATTTCAGCACCAAACGAGACCACTAACTAGACAAGCAAGATCATTTGAGAACCCTCAGTTACAGAAACACAGATTTTCCAGCACAAATGTTTAAAATACACCAGAAACATTTAAATTATTCTTTCCCTTTTCCATTCCTTTCTTTATACGTATTATACCCTTGTAAATAGCCAACATTTAAAGGAAATAGAGCTGTTTATTTCATGTTGGTAGTCATCAGTTTTCTGAAGTCAAAAAGAATCTTCCCACATTCAGCTTTGATTTGCATCTTATTCCACATTAAAACTACCAATAAATATTACAAGAAATACATACATCTCCATGTCTCACTTTTTTTACCAGCAAAATGAAAAATATTCCTTTTATTCCATGTCATAAAAGATAACCCTGAAACTTTTGTATGAGATAGCTCATATAAAAGCAGCAACAGCTTAAAAAATGCATATTCAACTATGCTGAAGTACACTAAAAATGAAAAACCACCCATTTCACATAGTTTTTAAAATTACATAAAAAGTCATATGTTAATAACTGACAGTCTAAGTCTACTATGAAGCTGGAAAAGGCCATTCTGCTACATCCAAAGTGCCTCTTGTTATTTTAAATGCACTCCTGTGTATTTTAATACTAAATCATGTTTTCATATAACACCATAGTAATTTACAGAGAATATAAACTTATTCATGGATTGTCATTAAAAACATTTTAAGTGATATAATAATAATTAAATATACTATGTCTTAATATCTTTATTACATTTTATTGCATTCCCATGCTGCCATTACATGTTTTACCTTAGCACCATCTTCACTGTGCATAATAGAAAATGTCACTGTACATTACCAGTTTAATTGTGAATTTTAGAAATTCACACTTACTTGACAGCAATCTAAGAGCTTCTCTTTCAACTGAGATCAATAACTAGTTGTGCTAAATGTTTTCTATTGGTTTAACAGGTAAATTAAGTCCTTGAAAATATCAGTAGATACCATATCTATTTGTTAAGCTCAACATGTTGCTAAATATAGGCACAAAGCTTGAGAAGCGACACAGGCGCTTGGTTGGTCTTCTGGAGTCAGAGCAGAAAAGCTTCTACCATAATACAACCATGGAACTGAGAACTTACAGATAGATTTTAATCCTAAAATTTTAAGCAGCAACAACATTTCCCTTTATATCAAGTAGATACATATGGCATTTTATGTCAAACAATTTTTAAAACGTTTTAGCCAAAATTGTTTCTTACTCAAGAACTTTATCTTAGTACTTCTCTGTCAATATCCTTGACTTCAAAGGCTCATTTAAAAAATAGTCTATTAAAAAATCAATGCAAAGCATAACACATTTACTGAAATAATAACATTAAAAAAACTGGAATCTAGTTTAAGACACTTTTCTTGGCTTTCAGTTGTTTTTTCCTACCTGGCCCATCCCAACCTTCAGTTTCCACAGCAAGCTGCCCTGGTTTCTCTGACCTTGCATCACCATCAGATTCTGCTGCTTCTGGGATGTTTTCTTCATTGCCTGAGAAAACAATGAAAGAAATACAGTAATGACATACTTCAATAGTGTCTTTTAGGCAGAACTCCTACAATATCCAAACAACCATTTATGTGCATAAATGAAAACACGTGCATGTGTATAAACAGCAAGAAAAGGAAAAAATATTTATAATAGACACAAACATCCCCGAGTTCCACATGACTCAAACAAGCCTGGAGTATCCAGTTCTTTCAGTTCTCTCAGTGGACAGACAAATCTTGGAAATCAGTGTTTACAACAGATGCTTAAACAGAATTACAACCGGCACCCAATTCTGTAACCAATCACACAATAAGTTACTAAGTTTTCATGCACAAATGAAAGAGAGAAATCAGCTCGTTACTTCCCAGGAACATATTAATTCAGTTATGCGTCTTCTTGATTTGACACTTAACCGTTTCTTATGCATTGCAGATTAATGATACTCAGCCCTCAAATACGGTCCATTCTGGCTTTTCAGGACTCTGGTGGAGTTCTATTCTGTGGTATTCAGGTATTTAAGGAATCTGCCACTAAATGTTAGAAGCTACCAGCAACTCCCCATGATAATTTTCTCCCCACCAAGCTTTATCTAGAGACATGCAATATTTCTGATGAATTTTGAAATTTTCACCATCCAGATATACCTAAGAACATTGGTCTCATAAGGTTAAGGTTTTAGAGATGACCGCTTAATTATTATTTGAAGAATTCCTTGTTTAAAGTCCAGTTATTTCACTTAATGGAAGATTCTAGGAAAGCCCCATGCAGAACTATGAAATAACAACAAAAAAATATATATATGTTAAAGGTCAGGGACTCAGGTTTTAGCACAAAATAGTCTGGCCACAGTAATGTGTTATACAAAAAGTATGAGTGCTTATCCAGGTCAGCATTTTACTGCACTGGTAGATTTTATTGTTTTAAATACTAATCAACCTGAGAAACTCTTATAAAAGAATATACTATGAAAAGTGAAAAACTAAACCTAAACAATTAACTACAATAGTCAAATAAGGTTGAATTATGAGTTATTTTTTTAAGCAATATTGAAGCAAACTTAAAAAAAAAACCTGTGCCACATAATAGTGGCAGCAAAGAAAAAAAATTATGTATATTTCAGAATCTGAATCAGACTGTTGGTTTGACAACAGCAGAGCAAGAAGGAGCAAAAAGCACAGCAATTAAACAGTAACTTGTAATTTTTTCCCCACTCATGATAACAAAAGCTTTTATTAGCAATGTAGGTAAAGAACTGCGATTACAACAAACCATGCCAGATCCCATACGTTATCACTGGAACTATATTTATACCAGATAAGCTTGTGACCCATAGTCTTCAAGTACACGATTATATACAAACACTATAAACTATTAACTTCATGTGCACTTGCAATGTCTTGTAATAACACATTCACCCTTGCATTTGTAGAACAAACAGTTTTTCAGATCCTAAGTATAAGAGCCTGGTATACAACTTTGCACACAAACACAATACCATATCACACCAGACTCTGATAACAAAAATACAGTTTGCTGTATTCGTAGTACTAAAAATATAGCTCAGTGTATCCATAGGCACTTAAAGGCTAAAACACATCATGATTATCTAGTATAACTTTTCTGTTAAAGACACCATACAACTCTACCTAAGCATGTAAAGTTCATGTGCTTCAGTTCAATCTGAAGTAAGCTTCAGAAGCATCCTACCTACTTGTATGCTGAAAAAGCTTCAAGTTTCTCGTAAGCAGTTTTAGCAATTACTTGGTTTTAATCACCTACCCTACTTCAAATTAGCATTTGTATAGTTACTTCACAGTAATGAAAGAGAATTCTGGTGGTTTGGGGTGGACAAAAGAATGTATCAGATATTTTTTACCTTCATAGCTATTTAAAGCTGCAACAAATTGTTATTTATTGAAGAGATAAGAGAGACATTTTTCCAAGTTTCAAACGAGGCAAGATCAACTTCAGTTTTCTCCAAAACTGTACTTCATAGCAAGTACAATTCTGATTACAAGCTTTTAACTCAAGCTGTATAATCACCATAGCAAGCTCTTAAAATTTCCTTTGTTTGGAATTTTTATGCTACAGAAAATGTCTTCCTTCCATAGTAAACAATAGGTCTCTAGGGACTTAATCAGAACAAGGAAACAAAATTTTGAAATAATATTCCTTGCCCAAGCATGGAAAATTCTAGCTCTGGAATATAAAACTTTTTCCAGGTTATAATATATGCAAACCTGGCGTTAGCATGCAAGTTTGAGCATTCTTTCAATCAATGCAACCAACCAGAACATCAAACAAACAAAACTATTAGAATTGAAATAGGAGGAGAAACTTATGTGAAAAGATTGGACTGAAGGGCAAAAGAAGGACAGAATTATAGCTAAGGTATGCAACCTACAGCACACAGTTACTAAGCATCTGGGAGATGAGGAAAGATCTGAAAAGGTACGTTATGGCTTAACATTTTCATTAACTTGATTTTTCAGTGTTTCACAAAGTATGATCTTACATGTTTTTCAAAATCAAGTTTTCATGAATCAGTGCACATCCTGTACAAGCAGAGTGGAACAAGATGTGCAGAATCTACATTAAGGAAAACTTTCTTTTGCATCTAGAAGTATTTTTAATTATTTTCATTGATATTGTCTATTATTCACCAGCTACCAAGCCCATGCCTTAGACACCTGAAATACCACAAAACTGATTTATCCTGTACCCCCATACTACTCTCACTCTGTACTGAAGTAATATTCTTGCAAAACTGAGAAATAGCACATTACTGTGGATTTCAGAATCCAACAGTAAGGGATGTCTACCCTAGGCTCAGCTGAGCATCAAGGTCAGGTGAAAACAGTCAATCAAGTCAATCCATTTGGTTGTGGAGTCACTGCAACTTTAAGAAGCCAAATGGAGGTTTAGCACAGGAGCTGATAACAAAACACATCTCTCAAGCTTTTTTCTTTTCTTTTCTGTTACTTAATGCTACTTTAGCAGCTAACATTTGTTTAGCACAAAGGAGTTTATTTCCTTACAGAATTTATTTTCTTTCCTTTGTTTACTCTTTTTGTTCATTCACTGACTATTTTCCAGTCTCAATAAGACCATTTTTTATATTTATTTTAAAACTGATTACATTTTTCTTCAATTTACAAGTGTAGACATTTAATTGGATCCAGGACATTATTTTTTTTCTTTCTTCCAAGTCAAATCAAGTGGTTTTTGTTGCCTTACTATGCCATTCACTTTGCCACTAACATGTTGATTCCCTCCTAATCCCATTCTTCCACTTTTTTCTCATGTGTATTTCTTCACTTCGCTGCTCAACTACATTCTGTGTTTAATTTAAAGGAGAAATAACTTTTTACCATCAACACCAAAGACTAGTATAGAAGTATTGGCAATGATAAATGCTTTAAAATGAAGAAAAACCTGCTTCTGTTTATGCTTTTCCTTCTGGCAATTAAGAACAGTAGGTGAATTCTGTCCTTTAAAGGAAAATTATTGCATGAATAAAACTCATATGACGAAGGATCTATAATATCACATAGTACTTTTAGTCAAGGTTCAATTAAGTCTACTGAACTTTCAGCTATTTCTCTATATTTGCTATTAAAGTTTGGGCCACATTTATTTCCTTTATGTCTGAAATTCATTTCCTATATGTCTGAAAGTTAAGCTAGTCCAAACTATATATATAGGTGCTCCTATAGAGAGGGAAGAGAGAAACCTCCACAGTAATTCATCCAATTCAAGGATGCCTGAGATACGAAACTCCTCTCGGTGTCTCGGATAGCTGAAATGAACCATCCTCTGAAACACACGGCTTAGACCAGGAACCAATCCTTAGCCAGTCAGAGTCAGGTGAAACAAATCTCTATCTCACAATGAAGTGCTGAATACACAAAATACTGCTCAACTAAGAGGAAAAAAGTCTTATTCAAACAACTTCAATAATGTAATATGAATAGAATTTTCACCTTGACCTTACAGTTTCTTACCAGCATTAACTTTCTGTTGCTCTTCAAAAACAGTTCAAAGTTTTTAAATGTATTTTAACATTCTAGTGTTTATCCAATAGAGACAAGTGAACACATTAAACCACTGTAATTCAAGGTACTATAGTTGGTCAGGGAATCTGAACACTGTACAAGAGTTTTATTCCCAGAAACATGAGAAGGAGAACTCTTAACATCTCTGAAAACCCTGACAAGAAGGAAAAGAGAGACTTGAATATTAACACGTAAATTCACTTTAATCTTTTTAACAAATTAAAGGCTTCCCAATTTGTACTTAATCAGCTTGTACCACGAGAAGTTGGGATATTTCAAAGAAGCACATGGGTTAGCAGTTCTTCTCAATCCTGCTGTTTTAATCCACGTTGTTCAGTCTCGTATAATATAACTATTGAACTTTCTTCACTACGAATGTTATAGCAGCTGTTGGTTACTCTGTATTGTATTTTGCAATCACCTAAATCAACAAAGTATTTTTAACAATGAACAGTTCAAAACTGACAGATCTACTTTCTTGTTCACAACTGCTTATCACAGTATAGATACCATATATGTTTGCCAGGTGCTTCCTATAGTTAGGATACCTTCACAGAAGCCGCTCACAAAAGATAAGGTCATAAAAGAGATGAAAAATGTGCAAGCTTCATACACTCATGGTTTTATCAACAGACAAAACAGCTTTGGGTGAAGGACTGTACCAGTCACAAACAGCACATGGCAGCTTCTATTAGAGTGAGAAAATATTAAAAGTCTGAAATTTAGTTTGTGCTCATTCTTCCTGGCAGCATAAATATATGCTTAAATTATTAACATCCTAATACAGTTGCTCAGAGTGAAACATCACTTCTCAAACAAAATAAATCAATTCAGAAATAAACTGTTACAAAGCCTTCGCTTTCTGTACTGCCAAGAGAAAACACACAATGCAAAGACTCGGGGAGTCAGTCACTTTAGACTACAATTTAGCAAGTACATAAACTTAGATACGTTAATAGGCCAGCGTGACTGATTTTGCAGGGGCAGGATTTCTTGGGGACATGGGGGAAGGGGCCTTTTCCTTCTTTCTGCTACAACCTACAGCAGCAGTAATTCCAGATCTGACCCAAGAAGAGTACTGTAGAGTACTGAAGAGTACTGAGACTGTACATACAAACTAGATGCCAGAGTTTCAGGAACTATAAATTAGCATTCAAAAATTGTCCTTAGCTATTTGGTTTATTACAGTGCCTAGAACCAGTAACACAGATTACACACATTGATAATCTTGTTCTCGAATCCTACACTGTAAGCTGAGAATCATTGCCAAGTACCTCTCTTCAGAAGGAGCACTCATGTAACTTTGAAACAAACCATATACAACTTAAAATATAAATGCAATGTACCTAATTCATTCAACATAAATTATTATTCGCTTGCTATTCTTAAGAATAACATTAACATCTAACAGGACTTAACAGTCCTTGTGGATTACCTCTTTTTAAAGGATTCTATGTATATATTTAACAAGCAGAAGTCTCTAACTTTTATGGCAGTGCAAGTTTTCAGCAGACATAAAAAATCTGGGAATAAAATGCAGGTAAATAATGAAAAAAAAAATATTTAAATAAGCTTTTGGTGTGGAAATATAACTCTGAGAATAAAGATAGTAAGTAAATTAGGAGGGATGTTTCCATACTTTGCTCTATTTGGCACCTGGTACGAGGACAAGGTAACCAATACAGAGGCCTACAGTGCTGTACAGATGGGTTTACAAGCCCTGCAAGGACAGAGACAGAGAGAAAAAGAGATCTGGTACTATAATTTCATCTGATGCATAGCTGATATAATTTCAGTGAAGTCCACCAAAGTCAACTGACACTCTACACATACAGTATGTTTGAGCAAACTTGTCCTGCCAGATTTGCTAACACGTGTGTAAGAAACTAGCATTTGTACATGTTAATCCACTGCATTTTATTGTAGATTATATTAATCATCTGAATACTTTGCCTCTTTGCAGCAATCATTGTTTTTTGTCATGCAGATTCACACTCATACTTTCTCCTGGGATAAATCTCATTAGAAATAATATGTTTCTAGTTGCCCTAAGCACTATTAAGATTATTTATCCAGCAAATGTCAAAAGTAACGCGCTGTCTGTTATCCTAAGTTTTAGGAAAGGTATATGAATATCCATGTCTTGGTAAGCACTTGCATGTGTACAAGCTGTTAACTCTCCAAAATAAAGGCATAGAAAGCATTTTGGTTCATATTAAAATCACCATTTTAAGAAAATGACATTTTCATACAATGACATTTCAGCACAGTGATCATGTTAAAAAAGCGTGTCAATTATTTCTAACCATTTCAGCTATAGCACTTTTCTCCTAGGATGAGACACTGTAGTGCAGTAAGTTCATCTAGACTGAGTCTGGCCTTCCTCTTCCTCTAAATGTTTGATATGTTCTCATTATTGCACTGTTTCCTTTTGAAGTCCTTTCAAGACAAGGATCATTCATTCAAATGTATTTCCTGCAGAACAGTGAAAGCATTCTCTAAATTGTATTCCAGACTTTCTATTAATGAGTTTTATATTTATATTAATTTTTAGGGAGATACTCTTGTGGCATCAGTACTACAAATGAGTGTCATTCAGACACACCGGCTACCAAAAAAGCTTCTACAGATTTAGAGGAAAAGAATAGCCTTGCAACCTTTGAATCTTTCCCCATTAAAATCTCAAATACAAAAGCTCTCTAAAACATTTTTACAGTACCAACCTGGGGTTCAAACTTACATAGCTCTAGGCACTTGATCAGGAAAGAAGCAGACGCACATTTTTAAAAACATTTAAATGTCCCCCAAAAAGGCTGCTGCTTAGTATAATTTTCAAAAATCTTTTCAATGAAAAGTGACAATCCATGAGACTCTAGAACACCCTGCAACGTAAGTGATGTGACTTCAGGGATGTTCTAGCAAGTTTCAAAGTCTAAGCCTGAAGACTCTTTCACAGGTTCATATTTTGACTTAATTAAATAACAATTCTGTCCCTTTTCGACTGCAGAAATACCATCTCTTATGAGAATTCTTCACCCAGCCAAGAAAATCTCGTAAGTTTGTAACGTGCAGCTGAAGTCATTATCATATGTACATCCTATTTTACTGTGATTTCCACACATCGCTACATAACAAGTAGCAATAAATATCTGTTCTTACAACATGAAAATTTAATTTACCTTATTGTAAACAGTTTGATGCTTTTATTTTAAATAGTCAGTGCTCCAGGTGTTTCAATTCCAAAAGTAGTCAATTCCCTATTGCTGGAGGTTTTCACGTGCATACTCTATTACATGTGGTTTCAAGAACTGTTTAGACTCCTATGAGTAAAACCAAGAAAAAGACCTAGCAGTCACAAATAAATGTTTCCTTCTCTCTTATCCACAAGAATTTATTCATCAATAATATCAGTGTTATTGATATTTATTGAATGTGGCATCTACTTAATTTTTTTTTTTAAGTCTTTGAGAGTAAAATTGCTGCCAACATGCCCACTGCCGACTTATACAGTACACAGCCTGTGAGCAAGTAAGCTTTTTGGACCTAGGCTGACACCATTTTTCAGGGAATATATCAGAACTCTTCCAAAGTACTCTGAAATGTTGTGTCAATAACACCAAATTAGACAAAACCCAGAAAAATGGACCTTAATTATAAATAAAATACTAACAGAGTGTGCACGAACTAAGAATCTAGTGAAATCTGTCCTTTATGCACTTCATATTATAAAAAAGATTACCCTTATTAATTTTCAATCCATATTCAGCCAAATCTGAGCTCAAATTTAAGTTAATCTGGGTTCAAGTTTTGTGACTTTCTAGAGAGTGGTCATTTTATACTACTTGTTGTAACCGATAATCCCTTTCCTCATAGCTGTGACAGAATTCATAATTTCATTGTCCTTAAGAAAACCAAAATGTGCTGACTGAAGAGGTTGCACTTGCTTTGATAAACTGCTGAAGTTGAGTAAGCTGTTTAAGAGTTTCTTTCGCTCTGTAATTCCACACAGTTAAAATAATGCTTTCTAGTTGGATGTATGCATGTACTTCCTGAAACACAGTTTGCCTGTTTATTTTTGAAATACAGTTTTCTGCTTGATGACAAATTATTTAATTGTTTTATAGCTTAACAGGAGGGTTTTCTTATCTAACGTAGGTCAAATTTTTATCCCACTGAAGTTGATGTTGATACCAACATGGATTTCAGCTGAACTGAAAATATGGCCTGAGAATTTTACATATGGGTTAGCAGTAAACAGAAAAGAGTATAGAACAGACAATCTTGTACTTGTTATCTTGGAAGCCTTCCTGTGCTCTCAAGTAAATGGCAGAAAAAGTCACTCCAACCTTTTCCAGTATCTCGTTTTTCTTCTAGCAAAAAAACAGGTAGTCCTCTGAGCTCCAGTAACAGGGAAAAAAAAGAGAAAGCACAACAGGTGAAGCACAGGCAAATGGTTATGTTCAGAAGAAAAAGGTCTCCTTTCATCCAGCCAGAATCCAATCTTACTCTGACTTAGCATTGTCAAAGGCTATTATCAGAGAAACCCCTTGCTTTCTTTGTCCATATTCAGCATCTGACAAAAAGTATGGAAGATGCACAGGATTCATTTTTTTTCAGCTGAATGGGATACAGATAAATGCATGGGAACCCTCACTCTGGGTAACACAAGAATCCAACACAGATTCATAAACACACACAAGCCAGTAAGAAGTAACTACTGTATTTCTGGAAGGAGTAGCACTGTGAATTCTTATGCAGATTCTTGTTATACTATGAGATGAAAATATATCACCACATATACACGCTATCTCCTATGCCTGCTTACCAAAAAGAATTAACGTGTTCTTCATTTACTTGGAAAGCCTATATAAAGAAAATGTGATGAATTAAAATAAATAGAAAAATTAAAGGAATATGAGCTCCAAAAGAACAGAAGCATTCCTAGGGAAAGATAATGTCAGGCGGGGGGGTGGGTGTCTGATGCCAAGCAAAGCCGAGGGCTGTGCAATCACCTCTATCAGTGCTCTATCAGTGTCTACACTCCAGCCAAATCCAGAGAAAACAAGGAGTCAAAGATTCAGGTCAATAAGCTTATAGGCGATTTGCACAAACAGCTCCTCCAGCAAGGTAAAAAACAAAGTCATATTGGCTTTTCTTTTTTATTACTTCTCTTTGAACTCCCTGGTCCAAACACACCCTGGAAATGTCAGTGTTATATGCAAGAATTTAAAGAGCTGAGCTTCTTAATCCCGTTAAGAAATAAGAACAAAGTTGCCTGTAAAGATCTCCTTATTGAGCTCAAAACGATTATGGTATAGCTGCCTTACGCTGATCCTACTTCCACTTGGTATAGCAAAAGAGGTAGAAGTTTGTCATAAAATCCATTACTTTAAAGGAAAGAAACATTAGTGATTAGAAGGTTTCTGCCTAAAAAGAAGGCAGGAGGGAGAGAAAGAAAGGCACAAATCTACTTTTTGATTCAGAAACAGAAAATAACAAGTATATTGTTAGCCATTAGATGCCTAGCATGAAAGAAGCAAAGAATATTTATACAGATGCACACACGCATACACACTCCAAGTCATAGTCCAGGGGAAAAAAGGACACAGAAATTGTTTTCGGGGTGTTAGGAGTTTGGCTGGTATTGCAGATGGGGGCATGATAGCTTTGTACATGAGGATATATTAATGATATTGAGGATATATATGAGGATATATGATATTGAGGATATATTAATGCACAGAAGAATTTAGCTTTGTATATGCTTTTCCTTATAAAGAGAATCACACTGCAGCTGTTTCCCTGAACCTCAAGCCTGGCTGCACAATCAGGTCACGTGGTTTAACACAAAAACTGCAGTCCTATGCTGGACTGGCAAGCTAGTGAGAAAATACTGTACATGAGCCGAAAACTTGGATCAAGTTCTGAGCAGATTCCGTCCTGTCCAAGCAGAACATGAGAATACAGCAGCAGGTATACACTTCAGTATGCAGAAGCACATACAATCCCTGAGTTCTCTTCTTGCTTACTTAAATAGTGTATGAGTTTCAGACAGTACTGGATTTCCCTCATCCCCTTCTTACTCCACAAATAAAGATAAGCAATGTATCAGGAACAGCAACCACGCATCCACACTCCGATCTGCTACAGTCACCCATAGCAGTTTGCGCTATAGATCCTAAATGCAATGTTTCATGAAACAATCAATCTTCATCCCACATTATGTATCCCCCATATCTTCCTATGTCACCAACTGAAGCAGAGTTAAGGGAGTAAACAGAAGCCATTTGCTTTCCAATCTGTCACCAGTAGTGTTAAGGACACTGAATCACGTTCCACTGAGGGCTGGTGCCAATATTGCCTTTGTGATGGAGTATCTATGGGAAATCTACAACAGGAGGAACAATCACAATAGCCATGCAAAAACAAAAGGAGAGGAGAATTCAACAAAATTGTCCTGGTATGCATGGCAGCAAGAAATGGATATGTCTTCTTTCTCTAATTACAAGGTAAGTACATTCTTCCATTTGTTTTATGGAAACAGTCTGATATTTTCTCTCTTGATTATTGTCCTTCCTCCATTTTCTTCTCTTGCTTCTTCCTTTCTTTCTCTCAACACAGCTACTGTGCTGTCTACTAATCTCAAGTGATCTCTCTCATTGCTCAAGATAACTTTTCCTTTGAAAGTTAATCCCTCATTGAACACTTCTGCTAAGAAGGTCACAAGGAACTGTAATTTGTTTAGACAGTACCCACCCTTACATAGTAGACAAGGCTCATATTCTTCTTGCTGGTCACAGAGAGAAAGTGTCATTTCCATATGAGTATTGCAAACTTTCTAAGCAACAGATGAAAACTTTTTTTTTTTTTTAATTTTTCCTGAGAGTATCTAAGCAGGATGACAGCATCGGACAGCAAATGAAAAACTATTTCACATTCCAAATGAACCCGATTCACTACTTTGCTTTATCCTCCCATCACCTCCAACTTCTTGGCTTTTGTATTGTTCTGTTTGTTTGTGCTCATTACTTGTATCTGCCCTCCTGTCTTCAGTAGTCCCATCATGCCTCCAGCTCACTTCTTCTCTTGCCTCTGTTAATTTTAGTTCATTTTTTCATTCCTACCTATAGAAGACAAAAGTTAGGCTGTATGTACTATCTCCACAGTAAGTTCAGTCATCTAGCCTATCACTCTTCTGCATGGGACACTGGTTACATTCTCCTATTCACACAATCTTTATTAGCAGAAGAAATACTGATGCTTATCTAATAATTCTTCTAGATCTGAATTGAGCTTGAATTAATCTTAATCTGATACAGACTCTTATTCCAGATACTCACTAGCTAGAGACTAAATAAGATGTTCAGCAATGGAGGTTCCACGTTAATACAGGCTTTGTGTGGATAGCATCACCAGATATCCTCTTTATCTGCAGTACAGGAATTTGTATTAACTAAGCATAAACAGCAATGTTCAAAGACCACAAACTGACAAAAATGCAATGTATTATCACTAAAGCTACCTCCTACCAAATTTTTTGCTTCTACTTCAAAGACTGAGACCAGTGCAGCTTCGGAGTGGAAAAACACTATGTTACTATTACTGTTGTTTCCAAAATATTCCCTTTCTCTTAATCTCACTGTCAAAACTGCAAATAAATCAAAATTTTACCTGCCATTCTGAGCCTCTTCTAAAATATTCATTGTTGGATGCAAAACTTCATCCATAAGGTTAAAAATTCACAGTTGCAAGCTTAAAGCTATCCCTGATAAAGTAGGTTGCTAATTTCTATTTTTGCTTTTAATATTTATATGAAAAAAAATTCTGTTAACTTCTTCACATTTAAGTGTAAATAAAGACTACATAGGAATAATTATTCACATGTAGCAATATTAACTGAAGATTTGTGGTACAAAAATATGGTGTAGGTGGAATTTTCCAGACTCCTTGTTGTAAAAGCCATTAATGAGCACAAGGAGAAGAGGAAAATAATAGCCAAAAGTCATAATTTTGAAACAGACAAGTTGTAAAGTGACATGTACCTCAATCAATGTGATTAATTTGCTTCACACTCTGCAGAGTCCTTCACCTTCCAATTCTGACAACTATTCTGCTGACCCAATCTCACAAACCCAAAGTAATAAGGTGGGAATGACAAGTATGGCTTTGTAAAAGTTAGCTGTTTGCAATTTAGACAAGAGACTGCTCTCTGCTTATAATATGATCAGGCATAGTTTGACAGGAAAATCTCTTCAGTCAAAAGGCAATGCCATCACATTATGAACATGTACACCCTCTACTTTCACTCATCTGAATGAACACTGAGTTCAAGAAATCTTTGCCTCCGGTGCATAGTTTGGATAGTTAAAAGCCTACAGTTTTTGCTGATGCTTGGATCAACATAGCTGGGGAGGTATGAAAAACATACCGCAGGTGAAGACTAACAGACATCTTTTCCCCAACAGTTGTGCCATATGCTGCCCATGTCTCTTGATTCCTGCAGGAAGCCACACTACTCATTTGTCCTCTTGTTCTGGGTCAACTAGGAAGAAACTCCAGGGGAAGGAAATATGGAATCAGGACAGATGAATATTTATACCAAATAAAATCCCCTTACTTTCTAGAACATTTAATGGTCTGTGCAATCAAGTGGTGAATGCAGAGATAGCATGAAAGATTCCCATGCCAATTCTGATGTTTTCTGGGGGAAAGAAACCTGTTGCATGAAAAAAAACCCACCAGTTCCACACTCATTTTTCCCTCCTTTGAAGATATTTGTGGGTTACAGGCTGCCAATACTGTCAAAGGGTGATACAAAAATCAGAAAATCTGGGCCTCAATACAGAAGTTAGAAAGCATTTATTTGCTCTCTAGCCTATTTGTTATACATGCCATTTTCAAGCTTTTACTCATGATGCTAAAGAAAATATTTTTAGGGGGAAAAAATCTTATTTCTCATGCCACCTTTTAATACTGAAGCACTATGAAGGGAAAAAAGGTTTAACAGATTCATGACAAAAATCATGACAATGTGTCTCACTTTTAGTATCTACCATACAATTCAGACACAAACCCTTCCACTAAGAAAAGGATACAAACCAAACTTATTTTATTTCCACATTATTTTTGTCTTTTTGAGTTTTATCATTACAAATACATACATAGCCTGATGCTAATGACACTTACAATGTGACACCGAAGAAGCAGGACATTCAAGTTGACACATTAATAAAAAACAATCTATTTCTAGTCTCCCATTCCATCCTTTCCCAGGGATATTCTCTACTCACTTCAAAGTGGGACTTTTTGTCATACTGCCTCAGCTGGAAGGAGATTAGGGGGTTTATGTGCCCCTTCATCCTCAGAAATTTCCTTTTCAACTTTTCTTGTGCAGCAGTTGCAGTGGATAGGTTTAAGATTCTTTTATAACTACAACACACTTGGAAAAAGAACTCAATAGGTATTCAGCGTGAAGAATCACCAGATGTCCTTAATAAAATATATGATAATCAAGATTCAGATATAAAAGTATTCCTATTTAATGCCTGAACTTGCTTAATACAATGGCCTGGATTCAGTGAATGGCCTGGATTCACTGAAAGATATGTTCACTAAAGGGAATTGCCACGATAACTTGAAATTCAACATGAATGTGCAACATTGACTACTATTTAAAAAAACAAAAACATACCAAGAAAAAGATTATATCTTTTTATGAATTTCACCCAAACCAGTAGCATTGGTGGACCCTAAAAATGCAGCAAAAATTGCAGAAGAACAAATAAATCAAACATATGAACCAATAGTGGCGTAGTCTTCCATTATTGATAGAATGAACTCAAGAGATGCCAGTAAAACATTTATGGTAATACAGGTTTACATAATTATTTAGTATGCCAGTAACAGGAACAGTACTTTTTTTCAGCTAAGGGAAAGGGTGTCTAAGAGGCATGTAAACAAGTGAACATACAGTAATTGCAGTATTTGTTTACAGTGCAGTTATAATAGCACTTAACTCCCCCTGTTTCTAAACATTTCCCTTCATAATCTGGTCTCTTACTTCACAGTAAGGTATGTAGCAACTTAACTCTAAACTTCTGACTAGACTGTTTTGATCTCTTAAGAAGGCTTATTATGTATCAAGAACCTGTAGCACAAAAAGTAAATTATTTTTTCAAAAGTTTGTAAACTACATAGAGGACATGTAGAAAACACATTTTCATGCCTTCCCGACCAGTGACTGAAGACTCTGTATGGAAGACTAATAATCTGTACTCATAGCATCTGACTATTCAAATGGATTTATTCCACTTTGTCCAAGACAGATGAGAATAATTCAAAAACAGAAGCACATCAAGCTATCATGAGACAACGCATATCGATATCTTGGAAGGAACAGAAAGACAGAGAAATCATTGAAATCCAAATGCCTGTGGGGGTCCTCGACTAACAGAAAAACATCACCACAACAATTCCCAGCTATTTGACAGACATCCTTACCTGCAGAAGAGAAACAATACAGCAACCAAGTGGAAATCTGGCAGGAAGAAGGTTAAATCGATGTTCTACATAACAGTACAACGTGCTTTTTCTGTCAGATGAATAGGAAACTGCACACTTGCTGACTGAACACTTGGTAAGAATGAATTGGTGTGGCTTATGCTAAAATACATCTATCTTCAATAATTTTCAAGTAACAAATGCATCAAAAAGGCATGTGCAACTTTAAAAGCTATCCTTTCAAAAATCACCAGTTTTCTACCATGCATAATAAGTTCTATAATAAGCTCTATTTTAATCCTAGAATTTACAGACACAATCTGTTTTTCCAGGAATGTTTCCTAGGCAAAGAAGCAATGAACAGACATATTGCATTGCTAGCTTCAGATCTGATAATAATTGACTTCTGACGCCTGTTCTCTACAGTTAAATATGTAGAAAATAACATTCTTGGAGGGAAACATTAAATGCAGGATTCACCTCCCTAAAAAGTACATCTTCCAACACGTTTAAATATTTATCCCTTACCAGACTTAATTCTGCAAGCGTTACACTTCTAAGGCTTTATATTAATAGGACTTCTGGTACATTTTAAAACAAAAAAAAAGTGACCAACTAGACACAGTTTGGCCAGTTTTCCCTCAAGACATGGGCTACAATGATTACCTTTATTACAAAAGTATTCCACTTCTTCACAGCTCAAATTTTCAGGCTCAAACTCCGCAGAAAAGCTTTCCTCCAATGGAAAGTCTTCTTTTGAGATAGTATCATTTTCCTCAGACAGGCACTCCTCTTCTTCATCCTCAATGGCATCCTCAAGGGGCCCTTTAAAAAGAATCAGGAACACAGTGGCAAAACCATCTAACAGAACAATGTGAAATTAAACCTCAGTGAACTTATAACTGGAAGTCTTTAGCTAGTTTTTCCTTCCATGGCTGTGTTCAGTATTATTAGAATTAGACAAATATTTTACAAAAATTGAAACTGAAAGTGACTATTTTCTGGATGAATTAAAATCAGAATATGTAAAGTGCTATCAATAATATTTTTTTCAGTATTTGTTGCGCTCTAGTATTAAATGCACATAGTTTTAACAACAGAAATCAGAACTATATTTGTAAAATCTCATCAATAGTGAAGAGCCTTCTCTTGTTCATTAGTCACTGTTTCTTTTACACTGAATTACAGAACTTTAATAGGTTCTATTTATAGGCTTCATTTATTGAGTTAACAGTACTGATGACGTGAATTACTACAACGGTATTGACAGAATAAACTTAAGCTTATTCTAATATTTTGCTTCAGCCAGTACCTGATGGTGTTTTTTAAAAAGAGTTTCGCATTATCCACGATCATTCACTAGGTTTTTAATAGACTCCCAGCTAACGGACAGGACTTGGACAGGCTATCACTTCATTTCAGAGAGGCCAGGCAACCACTGTGGTAAACTACTAGCCAAGGGCTACACAAATATAAGCCAGTTACAGAAGCAGGGCACAAGTCTGAAGGTGAAATGGTAGCCTGAGGTCTTTGCTTCTTCTTCTGGTCACCTAGCCCTGCTATTGCTACAGATTCTCTTGAACAGCCAGACAGACCTATAACACCCAGGTTACCAATTGGAAAGTACTCATAAATTAAAATTTCTTCTTTCTTACATACACACACACTTCACAATCACTGGTTAATAGTAACTATTTGCTAAAAACATCTCCCATACGGGTGTAGAATTTTACCCTAGATTTAAATAGAGATTTAAAATCACTAAACATATTTTATTTTATCTAAGATTTTATTAAATGTCAGTATGTTCCAAAATCAATCTTAAGACTGGATTTTATTTCATTATACACCGTTGAAGCTTGAAAAAAATTACATATTTCACTCTCCAATGAAAGCATAAAGTAATTTAAAATAGACTGAGTATTTCTTCCTCAAAATGAAAGCTAGCTAGTTAATGAAAAAAAATCTAATTCGTATTTATATGATAGTTTTCCAGTATTACATACATTACTCCTATATAATCTATCATGCTGAGACACAATACATAAATGATTCTGTTGCATTCCACAAAAAGGAAAGGATAAATTTTTTAAAAATCAAATATTGACTACACATTAATTTAATGTAATTTATTATGTACCAGTGCCTACCTACATTTATTATAACAGCAAAATTCACTTTAGGCTACGTTGTTTAATTCTTGCTTCAGAGGAATGTGATGGTTACTTTTTATTGAAATTGACTGAGATTCCCAGCTGGGGTTCCATAAATTAATGTAGATTACTGTCTTTCATGGAAATGTGACTATTTGTACCTGCTGAGAATCTGACCAAACGAACCCACTTTTACGGACACATACTCACCAACACTAGCTGTCATTCAACAATATATCTCCTAAAATAGAGGGCCATTATTGTGGCTGAAGAAATAAAGTTTCTCACTATCAAAGAATAGATTACTGTTAATTGCACTTTCTAACCATGTTGGGAAAAACCCAGCAACTGCATATGCACAAGGAATGAAGAGTGGATATTGCACTGTACAAAACGGAGAACAAAGCACTAGCACACACTGGAGCACTAGCACACTGCACCTAAATATGGGCAGTTTGGGCACTTTACATGCGTCCAGTTTTATGCCAGAAATGAAAGCACAACAGGTCTTGAACAAACTATCAAAATATACCTTTCAGATTTCATAGTTCTCTTAATATGCGACATTGTTTGTAAAGCCATTATTGGTATGTACACCTGGTAATATCTGGATAAGTAAACTAGGAAGGAAAGACACAACGAAACAAAAAATATGCTATTTCAGTGAAATATAGATTTCTTCCATAGCTAGGGGTGGACAAATACTATGTTTTGCATCATTTCAAAACCAGTCACATGTCTTTACATTAACAAATTTCCAAAATATTTTAAATTTAAGGAAAAAATTTAAACTTTAGACCATATTTCAGTGGAAGTTGATTTTCTGCTGAACAACCGGTTCCTTGCCGTTTGACTTTTGCAATTAGTGTTTAGCAAAATACAGCAAAAATAATACACCTCCAAGTAATCCAACTGGCATATGCACATGACATTAACGTCTGTTTCTAGATGTTAAACTGGTCACCAGTATGTAATCAGGAAGGTAATAATCATTGTACATTAATTAAGAAAGAAGTGCAGTTGGTTGCTTTTCTTTGTAGCAGTCAGAAAAAAAACACCTTATAATTTCCATTCACACTGTGTCCAAGAAGGCAGAAGCAAAACAATGTACTCACCAGCTCCACAGCACAGGTTCAAACCCCTGTCACTTTGTGGACTGGGATTTTATTTCTTAAACAAATCTCAGATTAAAAAACAAAAAATCCTGACAAATGCTTCCATAGATACAACCTATGTATGAATAGGTATACAACATTTGCTGAGGTTACACATCCAAACATTTGAAAATGCAAGTGTAAATTTTGTCACATCCAAACATGATCAGAGGTAGACGTGCATCTACATCAGGTTTTGTTTTGTGTATTGTCAACCCACATGTAACACCCAGTAATGTTTTCCCAGTTGCATATGGGCATGCATCTGAGGTTTACGTAACAGTTCACCTCAGGGGCTAACACCAGATGCTGCTCTTCAAAAACCTGCACAACTTCTGTTGAGACTGAGGGATCAGTTTCTAGGTTTCAGGCTGCTGCTGCCTTGTCTAACTCACCCATCTACAACTTGATCCTTAGGACAAACTCTTGCTTATTCACGTTGAGTCAGGTTTTACAAGTGTTCAAAAACATTCAGAGCTATAAACTGATAACTTAAACTAAAGAGTAAGGCATTTTTCAATATCAGTAGGACCAGTCAACAAGAATAAAATTAAGTATTTCTTGGTTGCAAGTTTAAAGTGAACTGAAATACGGGAGCTCAATTTCTATGGCTATTTTTAATTGTCCCTCAAACACAGAGTGGGTTAAAGAAAACAGTAAAATCAAAAGTTATTTATTAGTAAGTATAAAAAGATTAAACTCTCTGTTCTTGACTACTCCATCTAATTACTCACACATAAATAGATAATAAAAATAAATATTCAGAATCTCATCATAAAGACTGTATGGAACTGAATATTCTTGACTAATGCAACCACATAAACTCTGCAGGCTTGTGTTTGCCTAATTTGGCCACGTGCTTTCAACAACCTCATACTGCTATAGGTAAATCAGGTCAGCTAGAGATCTAAGAATTTATCTGGTTCAAAAACGTATAGGTCTGTTTTTGAAGTTTACTAGCTCCTCTATCTAGGAACATCTACACAACTCCTTCTCCAATTTTAAATATTTAAAAACAGTCATGTAGACAAAAACAAATAAGTCTTTAAAAATAACATTTCTTTCAAGTGTTTTTTCTGATAGTGCCTTTTTTTTCTCAGTTATTATTATGTTGATGTTACCTTCAACAGTCAAAGTACATCTTAATCAGCTTCTTTAATACTAGACTTTACTTTCTGCATTTCCTTTAAATTGCTCCTTTAATGTAATAATTTTAGACCAATTATACTTATAAGAGTGACATACAAACAACTGCCACAATGACACAGCAATGCAAACCCAAATAATTCCTACTACGGAACTCCCTATGTAACAGTGATCTGACAGTAAACAGCTCTGAGATGTGATTAGACTCTTAAATAAAATAGTAAAATTTTGAACTGAAATGGTTTGAGAATTTAGTTGAATAGTTGATTCCAGAGAAAGAGTCTCAATGTCTGCCTTCTCATTTCAGCAATTCTTTACCTATTAGCACTTTCTAAAAGAATTTGATGTAATCTAACAAGAGGTGATTCTGAAATCCTTCAGGTTAGCTACATGATAAACAGGAATTCCTAAAGAATTCTTCAATTTCCTCGAATTCTTCTATTTCCTCAAATTCTTCAAAGGTACTGAAGACAAATGAGGTCTCCATTACTTCATTCTAGATTTTGCACGAAGCCCTGCAAAAACTATTTCCTTTATAAAACAAGCAAATACTTGTTTTGTGCACAACACAGGAGATTGAGGGGTTTGGCAGTTTACTTATTCACTTAATACTTACTCTACTAGAATGAATATTTATTGACACGACTATAAACCTCAAATATTTATTTTTTCAAATAACATGAAAAAACAGGAGGCAGTAGAAAATAGTACTATTAGTGACAGCAACGAAGGAGTCAATGTGGCAGAATATGTATGGCTTAGTGGACACAGTAGTCCACTGCAAAAAATCACCACATATAATTTGATACAAATAACAATATCTACTGAGGAGAGGCAGACAAGTGAGCTGCATGTGCCTTCATGGAGAAAATTACTTCTGATTAAGGCCACTTGGCAGCACCACGTGGGGAAATCTGAATTGTGCTCCCTAATTTGTACCAGATTTACAGACACTCAAGCACATATTTTTAGCACTATTAAAGTATTAAACACAAAAAATTAATAATCTTTCTCAAAGAGTCCTATGCTTTAATATAAACGCAAACATCTAGATAAAAACATACAAAGATAGCTAGCTAAGTGGCAATCTTTACAAAATTGGCAACAGATGCTACGTCAACACTTGAAGGGATAGGCCACATTTAGGAAAACAAAGCCAACACTCTAAGAATTTTAATAACATGGCAAAGTCTGAGAATGAACCATCAAAAAAAAGGGTTTACATTCACTTAACAAAGTATGCTTTTGCTACAATAAACACTTCTCTGAACTCAAATTTGAGCATCAGACCCCTGGAGCATGTTATTCCTGATACAGCAATGCATGACTCTAGTTCTATGGTACTATAACCATAATAAAATAATTGAAATTCAATAATATTAAACCAGGCAAGTTCTGCAATCATTTCTCACAGTCAAATTCATCAGACTTCTCCCTAAAAGAAATCATTTAAACGCATGCTCAAATTAAGCACATGCTTATATGCCTTCCTGTCCAGTAATTTGCACTTAATATGTGTGTATCCTGCAGTGGGAAAATACCATTGAAATAATCATCCATGAAAACGTTAAGTAGTTAGCTTCCTTCACACCTACCAATATTCTCCTACATTCCCAGAGTAGCAACGTAAATCAGTGCTCTTAAAAATTAAGAATGCTTCAGAAAGCTTACAACACTTGACAGCGAGTGGTTGAGGAGAGGTTAATGAGTATAATTAGTAGAAGTAGCATTAAATAATAACATTTTTAATACATCAGAGGCCTGAAATTCACTGAATCAACATAATGCATTTTGCAGGTTCTATGCAATCCATCCAGTATTTCCTAGGAAAACATGATGCCACACTTAAGATTATCCTTAGCTTCTAGTAAAATCGAGGTACGTGATGATCTCTGATAACAAACAGAAGGAAAAGCTGCAGAAAAATCAATCCATTTGCCTGTTTCAACAATAATGTTTTCTTTTCAATACGAACAATCACTAAGAAAACCACAAGGCAAACACTTTATATTGATTGACATGCGTAAGAAACATAGGGATTTTTTTCCTAAAAATTGTCAGAAATATTAAAAATAAAAAAGAAATTTCAACTTATATAATTTTAAATATGGCAGTGGGGGTGAACACACCACATAGTAGTTCAGAGTTCACTTCCTCCTATGAAAATTTCTATGCAAGACTTCTTAGCTACTTCTTCAGCCTTTCCATTAACGGAGTGGTTGCTTCCAAACACTATGCTTTTCCAGCAGCTTGGAGATGAGTTCAACAGCCATCTGCACAACCCCAATAGAAACATTCCAGCTTCTCCTTCTTCTGGGGAATAAATTTTTAAAGACGCTATGAAAAATACTCCAAATTTCCTTATTGGGGAGCTGTCTTTCTTTTGTGTTTTGTAGAATTTTTTTTAAGAGTCCAGGCTAAAGTATGTCAGATCTTTTAAGTTCATGCAGGATGAAGACTGATAAAATATGGGAGATTAACATAGGTTGCAGCAATCAGAATAAATTATCAGTTTTGTGCACTAGGACTGCCAGATACTCTTCAATCACCCAGACTTTCATTATTCCCTGAGGAATGTGTGTAGATGAATCACAGAAATAGAAGTACACAACAAGTCTGGGGCAAACTTCATAGACGATAATAGAGGAAAATGGTAATAAGAATTTTCCTTTTGTTTTCTTCTAGCTGCTCTTCCAACTCCAACAACCTGATCCCATGACTGTCCACGCTACTTCTCTCTCTTGATTTTTATTTAGTAAGAACTCAAACTTTCAGTTTTCATTTTAAACAATACCGCCTGTGAGAAGTGAAAATATTTTTATCACACACTTCCAGGAGAATAGGAAGAGACGGCTGTGAGAGGTGCCTCCATACTCTTCTGTGTGATGGCAGATGGCAATAACCAATCTTGACAAACTGACCATTACAGGAATTGCTTAGTGGCAGGTGGCTGAAACGCAAACTGGGAAATAAGTTTAGAAATGAACTTAAATACACTTAAGAAGTTCAATATTGTCAAACAAATCACTCCTACTTTTAAAGAAATCCTTCCCTACTCAGTCCACTGAGGGTTCTATTTAGCTTAACTAAGTTATTTCTGTAATTCCTGTTATTTTTTTGTACAGCTATACTCGCGATGCAATGCTATGTGTGCACACTGAAAATTTCAAGTCTGTTATGCAAATTAGCTTAACTTCAAAAGTTTAGCCCAGATGAAGATTATGCCAATTTGTGAGCGACTCCTTAAATCTTCATTGTGGCACCTGAACAGAAAGAAGCATTTCTCATGTTCATACTGGGAGAAACTTTATGACCATGATTTAATGACCATCTTAATAGAAAAAGGAATGGAAAAGACCTGCTCTTTGGACACTGTAAATCCACACCAACCTGATGTAATTGAGCTTAACAGCAAGAATAAAGTATAAAAGTGTATTTCTGCAGCCAAAAAAAAGTTCTTCTTAAACACGTAACTTCTTCCTGCAGCCACTCATAACGTAAGTTGCATCGGGGATCTAGTAAGAAGGAAACATTTTTATTAATTTTCCTCTTATCTGGAAGAAGAATGCTGATTTTTTTTTCCATTTATGTTCCTTGCCTGCAGGTAGCAGACCAAGAAAATCATATAGCAGAAATTTTTCCTTTTGATTAATTTCTTTCCATGTGTTATGTTATTTCTTATATATAATTGATTTCAGGTTTTGCTCGTAGCTGTACATCTTTTTTATATCTGTACCTACTGCCTTCCTTCAATCAAGAAAGTTGAAGGAAATTACCTGAATTTTGTTAAGTTTATTAAAAAAAGAACTCTGTGAATATTTAAATTGAGTTTTGAAATGCTAATACAAGAAAGATATTAGAGAATTTTAATAGTAGGTTCAATTTGACCCACAGACTATTGTAGAAAGGGTCAAATTTTATTCAAATTATTTCTTTACAGCAAAAAACATGAACCCTTTGATTTTATAAAAGTAGATTAATATTCTTCACTGCTGGGTCTTTTGGCACTTTGGTGCATGACAGAATTAACTGTGCTTGTATATAAACTTTTCAAAGACCTTTAAACGTTCCAGTAATTTGGAACTGCACTTTCATTTATCCTCTTGTCTTCTCTTACTGTTATACAAGAGGCCACAACAAAACTGCAGTGCCTAAAGTCAGTTTGCTCTTAGAGCCAAGGCTAGAATATTTCTAATCAATGAAAAGTGTAAAGATGAAAAAGTGACCATTCACAAAATACTTAGACAGTAATTTCAAAAAACTATAAGCAACTGTATCATTGACAACAAAGTTGCTTTTGCATGGGGAAAAAGATGTGCATAGAGCAGAAGCTGCAAACACCTTTGCAGTTAAAAGTCAGACCTCAGATTCAAGTAAGGGCTCCTGCTAAAGTACTGGTTTAGTCCTCCAATATGCTTATCCATAAAACACTGACAGCAATTCTTTGACTGTTGTGTTTCTGTTTTGCAAGGCACACCTTGTTTGGCTCACAGACGTCAGAAAGGACATATTTATCCTGCAGAGGAACCTGATGGCTTATAAATTTCATCTCAACATGAGCACAGAGAGAATGTGATAAAAAGGCAAGCTATGTGTGGTAATGTTATTACACAACGTCTACAGGCAGAACTAGCCACAAAGGATGATACTCCTTTACCAAATGAAGAGTATAACGTTTTCCCCAATAATTGAAATTGTTTTCAAATATGAGAGATACGAGAATCACCTATAAAATCTTCCTCTCCTCAAATCTTCCCCCCTACTGGCAGTCAAAGTATTGCCGTACTAAAAAACCGTCTTTCTACGAGCACCTCCTAATGCCATAAGAAACAGAGTTTATTTATTTTAAGATACAGTGCACAGAGTGACAGTACAAAAGATTTAATAGTTACAACTTCATTCTGGGATTCCTGCTCCCAGGAAAAAAGGTCAGTGGAACTTTTAATAGTGACTTCTTTGGTATGATGTGTGTTTCAATATTGCAAGGTATGAAACAAAGTTATCTGGATCTTTCAGAACTAACAACATTGTTCTCTCTTCTGACAAAAAGTGATAGTAGAAGTTTCATCTTGGGAAGGGCTTTTTTAAAAAGGTATTAATTATAATGTGTAAATCAGAAGAATAACAGAAATAACAGTATCTGTTCTTGCTCTTTGGTAAACTGGGTAATTTAAAACCTTTTCTCCAGGCTGAACAACCCCAACTCTCTCATCCTGTCCTCACAGGAGAGGTTCTCCAGCTCTGATTAACTTTGTGACTTTTCTTTGGGTGCCATATCCATCTTATGTTGGGGATTCCAGAACTGGACACAGTACTCCAAGTGGGGTCTCACGAGAGCAAAGTAGAGGGGGATCATAACCTCCCTCGACCTGCTGGCCACACTTCTTTTGATGCAGCCCAGGATATGGCTGGCCTTTTGGGCTGCAAGTGCACATTGCTGGCTCATGTCAAGCTTCTCATCAATGAGTACCCCCAAGACCTTCTCTGCAAGGCTGCTCTCAATCACAGTGTTTCCCATCCTGTATTGAAACTGCACAGTGCCCCAACAGAGGTGCAGGACAACTAGAGATGCCATCTTCTAAAAGTGAGCACTTTCAGAGAAGAGTCCATTGTCAACCTCAGAGGCTACAAGTGTGGCCGATTACTGTGAATGGCTGATCAAGATAGGACAGTAGCAGGATGACCAGTACTAGAACAGTTAGGAGGACAGTTTACGAAATTATTTTTGTCATTGTTAGCAGCTGTTAATAGTTTCCAAAATCTGGTTTCAAATGGAATCAGCACCTTTTTGAAATCTTTCATGTGGGAAAGTAGCTAAATATTTGAATTTGGGTACTATTTTACATATTGTTTTCTACAATTAAGCTGTTCAAAGTTTTGATAATTCACCTCTTCAATTAAGGAAACTCCCTCCTCTTGCACCGTACAACCAAGAATGCATATAAAAGTGCAATTTCAGGAAAATACTCAGACTCCCTTTTCACTGTTTTATTCTTGTAGTTTTTTTTTTTAAACTCAACCTAAGAGAACAAGGAATAGAAACATCCACGCTAATCAGTCAACACCAGTCAAATAACACCTATAGCATACTGCTTTGACCAGTCCAATGAAATCCTCGGAGGATGTAGAAATTTTCAGCTACACCTTTCCTCCAGACATAGCAAGCTGTGATACTGGTAAGCAATAGAAGCTCCTTTTCAAGTCTTAATTCAGGATCTCAACTATATAAGCAACACACTGCTGGTTACTCAGGAAGCCTTTACGTACAGCCCATCTCCTTTACCATGTACTGCTATAACAAAGCAGTTCCAAACACCATACCCAAAATAGGATAAATTTTATCTTACACATGGCCAAGTCCTGCTCAGAGCATAAAGCTTTTCAGAGCAATGAAGGCTGCAAAAGTTCACTCTCCACCTCCAGCTCTAGTGGAGCCCTCACTCCAAACACAGAACTCCTCTGGTAATCATGAGTAAGTGACAGATACTGGTACTTGCTAATCACTCTTCTCACTCACCTGCTGGAGGGAAAAATGTGATGCTAGTAGGAGCACTTTGAAGCCACTAATGATGCTGCTGCAGTTTATTTAATGGCCAGCATGTTAGCTACGATGAAAGAAGAACCTCACATCAAGTACATTAAGGGATCAGAGGAATACATACTCATTACTCACTGCAATTTTACATCGCCAGTTTCAAGACAAAATACATTTTTCTCATACAGCAAAGACACCCTATACTGCTATAGAAAATTAAGGGGTCTTTTTTCCTTATGTTTATTTAATATTTTGTACTTTTTTTTACGTAGCTGCAGATTATTCCTGTTCATCTTTTGCTTGTAGCTGCATTTCCTCAAATGGAAATTGGTCTCTCATCTCTGTACGTCATCATGCAATTAAATAAAAAAAAAAAAAAACAACCAGAAAAAAGGAATCTGGACTTTTTAGGTCCAGAAATCAGCAGTGAACCCATGACTTCTCTCACAGGTTGTTACTTCTCATCACATTACTACTGCTTCTTTCCTCGTCTTTTCTAATTTAAGCAAAATAGAGAATATTGCAGAAAAGTGTGCCTCTGAAAGACAGCCCAAATTCAACATGATCAAACCTACAGAGACTGAGTGTAGACTTCAGTACCAGTTTGGGTTGTACCTCAATAAAAATGAGTAAACCTAAACCAATCCATAACTCAATGGCACATTTAAAGGAAAAACTTAAAACACAGCAGGTGATATAATACACACACATGGAAAACCCCACCATGTCTAAAGTAATTAGTAGTTCTAAAGTAACAGTAAAGGAAAGTTGAGACATTAGGAATAAGATAAACCACACACTTCATGACCTTTGTCCAGCAGATGCATACTAAAATGAATAGTAATTTAGCTTAGTGAGATTCTTATAATTCCATTAATATAATAAAAATACTACTTAAAGTATGTAAGAATTATGTAATTACTTACTTATATTCCTAAAGCTTTGAACTTGAAATAACTACAGGGGATTCATTAGGGGATTCATTCTTTTTAATCCCATAATGGAGTTATCAATGTGCAGAACCTGAAAGGTCTCAAATTAGAACTACATCTTTAGATCAAATTGTAAAACAAATGTTTAGTGTATAGTTTTCATAGAAACTAAATAATCTGAAAAAATGTCAGGTAGAATAAAATGCAGTACTTAGCCACAACAAGCCACAACCTGGGCATAAGCAGTGTCCTTCCAGTATAAAGCAATCCCAACCTAAGGGTCCACTGCAAGGGAATATTTGTTGGATGGTTTGGGTTGGAAAGGACCTTAAAGATCATCCAGTTCCAACCCCCACGCCATGGGCAGGGACACCTCCCACTAGACCAGGCTACTCAAAGCCTAATCCAACCTGGCTTTGAACACTTTCAGGGTTAGGGCATCCACAACTTCTCTAGGCAACCTGTGCCAGTGCCTCACCACTCCCATAGTAAAAAATTTCTTCCTAAACCTTTCTTCCTTTGCTAATCTAAACCTCCCTTCTTTCAGCTTAAGACCATTAACCCTCATCCTATCACTACAGTCCCTGATACAGTCCCTCCCTATCTTCCTTCTAGCCCCTCTTTAAGTACTGGAAGGCTCCTGTAATGTCTCCCCAGAGCCTTCTCTCCTCTAGGCTAAACAAGAATAGGTTTTTTTCTGTAGATATTCAGATCTCATTTTGCCCACTAGATTGTCAGCTATGATTAGTTACAATAACAACAGTTGCTTTGGTTTACAATGATGCACCGTAATGATGAAATGTATTTTGTTAAAAATCTTAAAAGAGTAAATCATTATGATATTTATCGTGTCACCCCACAATATAATGGATAACTAAATCATACTTCATCAGCATGTATACCTTACAATCACTATGAAAAATCCTGCTTTTATCATCACATCTCAGGAATAAAAAATAAAAGTATGAGACAGTCTACATCACATACACAGTATTATTTATTAAAAAATAACAATATTTGTATGTCATTTACACTTCTATATCTTTATACATAGAAGTATATTGACTCCAAAATATAAATAAGCAAATAACACCTTTTAAAATAAACTAGAATTGCATATGACAATGTACTTGATTTCTTTAATATCCCTGCTCACTTTTTTACTACTTTAATTTGATTCCTCACTGGTAGGAATTGCAAGGTTGCACAAAATACATTGCATTTCCCCAGGAGTTGGCATAACCTGCTGGTTTTCTGAGTTAATCACTAATTAATAATTTGAAAACACAAAGTCATTATGTCATTTCCAGGCAATGAGCTTTTAAATGGTGCATGTTATGTCCTAGCCTCTTCAGTAAGAAAAAAAAAAAAAAAGTTTTTTTTCCTCTGGAAACCAGATGGCTGGTAAGTGTTATTATGAGTCTATGTAAATCTCAAAGCAATAAGCATCAAATCAAAACACGAATTCATTCTCCTCTCATCTTATCATGATTGTTGGTTTGCTGAACCAACTTGTGGAATAATACGACCCTTACAAATCAGGCCACTGGATGCATTGGTGATGAGTTGATAACCCATCTCCTCTTCTCTTTCCCATAACAAATAGGAGTTCTAAAAACATTTTTCACCTATACTTTCAACCTTTCTAATAGCTTGTTTTACATGCTAACCTTAAATGAGGCAATCATATTCCAGGCTAAGTCTTCTCAGTAAACTAAGTCACTTTTAAAGTTTACTGGCACTGCTACTATTACAATTTGACTATCAAAATATCCTTGACTGGATAATGTTTTGGTTTGGCCAGCTTGTTTCCCTGGAAGGAAAGAAAACCATGAAGTTATTTATTATTTTCCCTCACTTAAGCAGTAAACACCTGGACCTTCCCAAAAGTGTCAGTTTCGCTCTACAACTAAAACTCCGTACTTCAAAGAAGCTTTTCCAAAGTTCAGCTAATACAGCTGCATCATTTTGCAGTGCTCCATTTTACAAAACTCACAGATTACTCTAAATAATCTTAAATTGCTATGGCTGCCCTAAAAGATAACTAAGGAACTAAATTCAAAATACTGATTTTTAGAGGATATTAGCTTCTAAATATTTACAAATACATTAACTGACAAAATAGGCATTTTCAAAAACTTTCTGTGGAGCTAAATATTTTTAAAGGTCTGGTACATGAAGAAAATGTAAAAGAGAATTATAGATTGGAATGTCATTCTTTATGTCTCAGTTCTATTTTTCATTCTTGTTTTTATATTTTTCCCTGACATATTCACTACTATTAAATTTTAGTATTGAATTTTATCATTTTATATTTTAAATCCTTATAGATTGCATTTAATATTTATGGAACATATCTATATTCTTACATTACAATGTTTCCTGTTTGCATTAAAATGTTAAAAAGAAAACATTTCTAGTAACTATCAGATTGTAACACTTTATGATGCAAATAAGAACAGTGACAATTATGTACTACAGCTACTGGTTTATCATTAAACAATGTCAAAATATGACTAAAGAACTAATCCACAATTGAACTCATTTCCCCAACAGACTTTTTCATATGTAATTCCCCTTAATAAAAAATAATAAAATCTTATTTGTCAAAACATTTTCCAATATATAATCAAAACTTTGTAAATTTCCTGTCACAGCTACTAATCTATTTGATCTAGGTGACTCTGTTTGAGCAGAGGGTCGGACAACATGACTTCCAGAGGTCCCTTCCAACCTCGACCACTCTGTGGCTGCACGATAATATCAGATGTCACACATTTTCTTGTATTACCTCATCAAGAGCCAACTACAATGGACTACTCTGAAATATTCTAGTACATCTATCCCCAGCATCTAGCCATTCCTCTTCATTGTAACTCCTCTAAGATACTACAGTTTTCTAGATTTTATACCCTCAGATACTAACAGATTTTTTTCACGACCCTTTAATTTACCACCTTACAAAAAGGCAAGTGTTAGAATTTACTCTTTCTCACATTCTACAGTCTAAGAGTTACTCAGAAGCTTTAGGTGCCCTACTCTTTTTTTTTTTTTTTTTCTTGCAGCTTGTGGTACTTAAGTGAATAGAACTGAATATAGCACAATTTTCACGGACAGTTTTTGCTTCATGGTGATCAAAAAGGCAGAAGACAGCAAACATTACATAAGACAGTCACACCAAGGAGAGCTCTGGAAAAAGAGAAGGAAACCACTACATTTGGAGCGGAACAAGTATCCAGGACTACACTAGGGGCTGAACCAGATGTTATCCATTACAGACACATGACCAACCAGCTTAAGTAAGTAATCATTGTCAACTTCAAGACTGCTTTTAAAAGAGAAGAGGTTTGAAATCCTATAAAATAAAATATAAAATAAAATATTGATAATAAAGGCCAGCCATGGGTAATAATACTGAAAAAAAAACTAAAAACTATTCACCGCACTGCTGGTCACAGGTGGTGTATCACTGTTATGCCACATGGTAACAGAAACTCTTCTAAACATAATAAGATTTTCAAGATGGACATCTTTATAGAAGAGACATTGGTACTAAAAATATAAGCATAAAACACTATAGTCTGCAACAACATGTAATGTTACCACATATTACAATATTTTGTTACTCCTGTGGATGAAGATTAAGGAGAAAACCTGTGGTTTATCTCCCCAGTTCATGCCCAAGAACTTGAGAATATTTAAAGATGTGCCAGGTAAGAAAAACAGGCCATGGAATGTCAATCAGAAGCTGACGTTCATTTTTACTGGATAATATTTTTCTCTTATGTTTTACTTTCCTCTTCCTCTCCTCTGCCACTATTGCCACTCAACTGCCATCAAATACAACAGTTCAACATATTTCAATTTTAAACATTTTACAGTAGATTCATATATCACAAGTATCAATAATATCAGACTATTACGCCAATACTACTGGAGAAACTATTTTTATCATGTCACAATGAACATTTAATTGCTATCTATTTAGCACAAAATTGTTGGATTTTTTTTTCTTTTTATTTATTCTTTTGTGATTTTTCTTGATGTCCCAGAAAAAGAAACACTCAGAACAGGATTTTTTCTCATCATCAATATCCAGGCTTGAAACATCCTTAAAGGGTTACTCTGTTGCCAGTTAATGTCTTTAGATGTTCTTCCAGTTTTCTCTGGCAAGCAATATCAAATTTAGTGCACAATATAAACCAACATATATTGTGCCTTCACCAAAACAGGTAATAAGAGACAAAGGAATCTAGTTTGGTTTTTAACTTGCAAAAGAAAGCAAAAGGGCTGGGGGGGGTGGGGAGGGGAGGTTATGAACTGAAATTTGGATCAAACTTCAGAAAAATAAGTATGCTTTGTTCCCTGTCACCAGACTCCCTCATGGTGCTCTCTTCCTCACGTGCTTTGCAGGCTTCCACCATGACGTTCTAAAGCCTTTGTGCCTAGAACCAAATACTAGTCATTTCTCACACTTCGTGAGGCACAGCCTTCCAACACAGTGTAGATACGTTGAACATGCCAGACTTGGTATAAGCCTTAAAGCCAAGAACAGGGCTGCTTTATGCCAAAAGCTGATTTATGACCACACATAGGCAAGACAGCGCAGTACCAAGAAAATATCCTTTGCTACAACCAAATAAATAAGTAAACAAAACTATTTTGGAGTGTGTGGAGAGTAACTTGCTGACACAACTGGCAAGTGAGCCAACCAAGGAAGACATTCCACTGAACCTGTTGTTTACAGAGAAGGACTTGGGGGCAATGTGATGGTTCGAGGCCATCTTAGGTATAGCAATCACGAGTTTTTGATTCTTGGAGAAGTGAGGAAGGGGGTCAGCAGAACTGCAAGACTTCCAGAGGGTGGACTTTGGCCTGTTTACAAGATTCATTGTGACAAAGTCCCATGGGAAGCAGCCACATAGGGCAAAGTTGTCTAGGAAGGCTAGACATTCTTCAAGAAGGGAAGGCACAGAAGCAGACTGTCCCCATGTGCCAGAAGACAAGCCAACAGGGAAGATGACCAGCCTGGCTGAACAGGGAGCTCGAGCAGGAACTCAGGAAAAAAAAAAAGTAAAGTTTATGGCTTTTGTAAGAAGGGGCAGGCAACTCAGGAGGACTACAAAGACGTCAGGAGGTTATGCAAGAAGAAAATTAGAAGGGCCAAAACCTAACTAGAACTTAAACTGGCTACTGAGGTAAAGGATAACAAAAAAAAATCTATAAATATATCAGCAGCAAATGCATGGCTAAGGGAAATCTCCAGCTTTTAGTGGATGTGGGGGAAAACACAGTGATAAAGGATGAGGTACATAATGCCTTCTTCACCTTAGTCTTTAATAGTAAGACCAGTTGTTCTCAGGGTTCTCAACACCCTGAGCAAAATTACAGGGATGGGGAGGAGAATGGAGTCCCTATGATCCAAGAGAAAATGATTAACGACCTGCTACTCCACCTGGACAAGTGTATGGGGCTGAA
This sequence comes from Phaenicophaeus curvirostris, assembly GCF_032191515.1. NCBI lineage: Eukaryota > Metazoa > Chordata > Aves > Cuculiformes > Cuculidae > Phaenicophaeus > Phaenicophaeus curvirostris. The sequence goes on along the minus strand of NC_091394.1, from coordinate 79,066,281 downwards.
TGAGATCCACCTGAGAGTACTAAAGGAACTGGCAGAAGTGCTCACCAAACCACTTTCAAACATTTACCAGCAATCCTGGCTAACTGGAGAGGTCGCACTTGACTGGAGATTAGCAAATGAAACAATCATCTGCAAGAAGGGACAGAAGAAGGATCTGGAGATCTACATGCCTGTCAGCCTGACCTCGGTGCCAGGTAAGGTTATGAGGAGATCACGTTGAGTGGCACCATGTGGCACTTAAATGACAACCACATGATCAGCCCCAGTCAGCATGGATTTAGAAAGAGCAGGTCCTGCCTAACATGCATGTTCTCTTTCTAGGAAAATGTGACCCAATTAATGGATGATGGCAGGCCTGTGGACGTTGACTATGTAGACTTTAATAATGCCTTTGACAGTTTCCCACAGCATTCTCCTGAAAATACTGGCTGTTCAATACCGAGATGGGCATACTGGGTAAAAATCTGGCTGGATGGTCAGGTGGAGAGAGTTATGGTGAAGGGAGTCAAATCCATTTGGCAGCCAGTCACAAGTGGTGTTCCCCGTGACTCAATGTTGGGTCCAATTCTGTTTAATATCTTTACCAACGATCTGGATAAGGAGATTGAGGGCACCCTCGGTAAGGTTGAAGATGATACCAAGTTGGGCTGGAGTTGGGCTCTACAGAGGGACATGGAAAGGCTGGATTGAAGGGCTAAGGCCATTGTGTGAAGTTCAACAAGGCCCAAGTGCTGGGTCCTGCACTTGGGTCACAACAACCTCATGCAACACTACAGGTTTGGGGACAAATGGCTGGAAAGGTGCCTGGCAGAAAAAAAATGGAGGTTTACAGCTGGCTGAATTTCAGCCAGTAGCGCGTTCAGGTGGCCAAGATGGCCAATAGCATCCTGACTTGTATTAGAAATAGTGTGGCCAGCAGGACCAAGAAAGTGATCTTGCCTCCATACTCAGTGCTAGTGAGGCTGCACCTTAAATACTGTGTTCAGTTTTGGGCCTCTCGCTACAAGAAAGACATTGAACTGCTGAAGTGCATCCAAAGACAAACGAAGCTGGTGAAGAGTCTAGGAGCACAAGCCTTATGAGGAACAGCTGAGGGAACTGGGGTTGTTTAGTCTGGAAAAAAGGAAGCTAAGAGTATGTGTTCTTGTCTTTACAACTACCTGAAAGGAGGTTGTAGTGAGGTGCGTATTGATTTCTTCTCCCAAGTAACAAGTGATAGGACAAGAGGATATGGCCTCAAGTTGCACCAGAGGAGGCTCAGATTGGATATCAGGAAATGATACTTCATTGAAACACTTGTCAAGCACTGGAACAGGCTGCCCAGTGAAGTGGTTGACTTGCCATCCCTAGAGGTGTTTAAAAGATGTGTAGATGTGGTGCTTAAGGACATAGTTTAGCGGTGAACTTGTCAGTGTTAGTTTTACGGTTGGACTTGTCTTTTCCAACAGAAATCATGCTATGATTTACAGGGTTTTTTTCCCTCATTTCCCTTGGTCTTTTTCCATCTTGTACTGAAACTGTAGTGGATATTTCTTATTAAAAATAAAAGTAGAATTAAATGCAAAATATTCATTATTCCATAAAGCAATATTTCTTTATGTCGTACTGACTTTTGTGGGGGTTTTTTTTACTATTTCACAGTAATAGTTAGTGTTACTCAAGAGAAGAGCCTAAACAGATCTTAAGTACCAGCCAGGAGGTTTATACATTTTCAGACTCAAACACTCCTTATGAATTAAGTAACATTTAAAAAGCTCTGGAAATACAGAAATAAACCATAAAGTACAAATCACAGTACTAACACCTCTATTTCACCTCAAAGGTGAAAATAGGCATATTCTTTAATGTCAACAGAGGAAGTGTGGAGTTCAGCCACTAAGTTTAATGGCTCACTGGTCTTAGTCAGATCTGAATTCTTTGGGAGCACAGGGTTAAAATACAAAATCAAAGAAACACACAAAGAACAACCCCACACCTTCCAGGAATGATTCAAATCCTTTAATCTTCAAAGGTGGATAAACTGAACCTTATGTGTTTTACCTTATGAGTAGCATTTGGTCACTGTACTACATAATGGGCCACCATATCTTTAGCCAAATATCTAGCCCTATCCTTTCCTGGCTCTTCTGCTCTGCACTACTGCAATGTTTTTGTTTGGTGGTGTGTACACACTGCATGACAACAGATCTAATGAAAACTGACTTGAATTTGAAAATTTACAAGGGCATAAACTTCTCAAAATTATGAAACTTATCCAATAAAAATTAGGCCAATGCACAATTTTAAAAATAAACTTAAAAGGTCCAACCAGCATCAAATTTCTGTTCAAATTACTGTTAAACTACCTCTCTGTCCTAACTCCCAAATAATAAAAACTGCAATTCTCACAATCTCGTTATCATTAGAGTTCTCTGACTGGGCTTTCCACAGAAAACTCTCATCTTTAACTCATCTTCTATAGGAGCACTGAAATAATTATCAATAGATATTAATAGGCTTCAGAACCTCATGACCTGAGATTAAATGCTATAATTCACTTCCATGATACATTTGTAGTTACTGCTTACCTACACAAAACTGGGGGTAGTATTATTGTTACTATTAATGACCCTATACGTATATTTTTTACATACACTGGCATAACAATACCTCTGTTTGAACTGACTTTGCCTTATTTTATTTACTACAACATAAATCTTCCACTAGATAGTACAGTTTAAAGCACAGGAGGCTGTTAGCCTCTTGGAAAAATGCATACAAAATTCTACCTATGGAACCATGCCGGTCAATAGAGGACTAACACATGCTTTGTCAACTCTTCAGCCAAACAGCTGCAGCTTGTAATTTAAAACTAAAGTTTGGATACACAGTACAGACATTATTCTAAATTTGAATCCACACCTTCAGCCAGGCTTCTATCCTTGAAGGCTCTGTTTTATAGTGTAGATCTCACTTCTGGGAATCTAACCTGTTATTGCAGAAGCAACCAGTGACACTAGAGCTGCACTTTTAAGTACCATTTTCCTTATTTATTATTATGTGATGTTTTGTAGCTGCAGTGATTCAGACATTTATCCCTGTTTCATCACATGAAAACATCACATCTATAATTTTCCATACAATTTCTACTTAATTCTACTAGTTAAATACACTCAGTATTAGTTATTAGCCTGTGGTAATAATGACATATAAAGTGGTTTAGAAAGGAATCCTAGAAGAGCCTGTTTTCTGCTTTCAGTCATATAACGTTTTTCCAAGACTACATAAGTTTAAAGACAATCAAAAGCCAATAAACAATAATCACTGACAACACCAGCAAATTCTACAGTATCTTTTGCTTACTTTTTATTGCGTTGTGCTTTAGGGCAGGAGTTCAGGAGGCAGGACACTTAGCTTAAACTTCTAAATCATGGAATTATTTGTTTGTTGTAATACCTGGGCTACAATTCACTTTCCTTTAAACAGCTAGCGTTCCCCACAATAAACTCACTACACTGGGACAGCGGAATACAGCTTTCTACAGTTTTGAAAAATCAGATGTAACTTACTAATCAGTTCTACATGACCTCACAGAGCTAAAGCATAAGTTTTGGTGATTAATGATCGATCCAAAGTACACAGGATTTAATAATCAGGTCTTGAAAGACACAGAATGCCAGCATTCTTAGAGCTACTTTCACACAGGAACAAGAGCTGTAGCTGTGTTCTTTGGATTATAGCAATTCTATCTGTTTATCTCTAAGCACAAGATGGATGTACAATTTGATGACAAGACATTAGAAAGCATCATGAAGACATAACTACAGAGTGTGCTCCAGTGGGTACAACATATGCTACTGAGATACCAGAAATATGATGTAAGGATAAGATACTGCCCAGGGAAATCATTTACTGAAGGCTGATAAACAAAGCATGAAGTGTAAAACCCAATATAACACAGTTGTCTCTGTACAAAGTCTACTAATGTAAAAAAATACCTCAGTTTCACAGATCTGCATTTCAAGAAAGTATCAAATGGTCTATGTTATTATCAAAAGTAAAATGATTCTGGCCTCTAGGACGACCAGATTTTAGCCAAGACTGGAAATGTAATGGGACCCAAAGACATGTAGCAAAAACTGTTCTCACCTCCTCATTATGGCAGTCAGTTGTCAGAGGGCGGATATATTCAGCTAAATCACTCATTTCTGAAGATAATTCAGCCTGGTCCTACAAGGAGTGAAGGACAAAGTGTTTGGCACCTGCCTCAAGCCTCACGACACCTCGTGGAGCTCAGAAGTGGTTCTGTGGTACTCGCTAGGTACTGCCAGCTTCTCCAACCTCAGTGCAAGAGTAATGAAACATCCTCTGAAAGAACATAAGACTTCCTGCAGACTTGGAGGGCAGGGGTTGTGTGCTAAAATATTTACACAGGTACTGAGAGTAACCTGCTAAGGCAGATACCTACATTTTTAAAACTCAAACACCTACACTTAGCATCTACAGTGCTTCAGTCCTTAAAAGGAACTACCTACTGATAATACCTGTATATCAAACTGTAGGTGCTGAAAATTATTTCTTAAAAGATAAGAAGAAAAAAGAATGAGGTGTCAATCTGTGAAGACACAGAACATATTGAAGGCGAGAAGTCTTCATAGAAGCAACACATCTGGAGTGATATCTGTGCTTGCAACCTCTCTAAACTCTTTAACTAAGTGATGGGTTTGCTTCAGGAATAGAGTCCTTACCAATCCCACAGCCATGTAGCAAGCTTTAATCAATTAAAACATTTTAAGTACTTTGACACTGGGTAACATTTTATAGAAATGCAAAGACCTATTATCACTTCCCACTCTGAGCTAGAAATATTACATAAAAGGAAGAGGGTGCACTAAAAGCTCTAAGTTACAATGAAGAAAGAAAAATGGTCATTTTTTAACTATGTTCATTCACCAATCTGAGAAAGAGGAGGCAGGCTGTACTTAGGGTTGAGTGGTATTTTCTGAAGTTTTAAGATGCGTGCTGAATCACACAACTCGCTTATCCTAAATACTTATATATTACAAGCAGACTGAAGCAGATGGAATATTTGCAGATGCTCTTAGCAAGTCTTGTGTTTCTAGCAGAGTTAGAATAAATCAAGTAGGCCATCAGGAAAGATACCAAACAATAGTAATCAAAACTAATAATAAGATCACATGTTAATATGCATCACAACTTCTGTTCAGAAGTCCTGGAATTGGCAAGTTTCACTTGTTCAAAATTTTGTTCATCTTGGTCTCCTCAATTTGCAGATACAATCATTTTATCATTTTTCTTTAGCAATGTATAAAAGCACATTTGTGAGAATCATTGTCTCACCATTAATATTAAAGCTCCTCGTTATGTCTTCTGACAGAACAGGGCAGTCTCCAATATATCCTAGAGAAAATTCTGATTCATTCATGAAAATAAGAAACCAAGCAAACATCATCAGGACTGAATATAGCTTTCAAGACCACTGTATTAAATGCATTTTGGCCTCTGTCTGTGAAAGGACAGGACTCACACTACACAAACATTTGTACCTTGTCTCCACTCAGCTTCATTATTCAGCCCACAGCTCCTTGTTAAGCTCTGAAAGTGAAGAGTCCTAATCTCCAGTAAAGCCTGTCTACAAATGCTGTCAGAGGAAGCAGTCAGGTACTGGCTTTTTAGTCATTTTTGTTTGACAGGTAAGCCCTGCAACAGCAACCTGTGGAAATTTACTGCCTGTTATGAAGTACTTCCTAATCAACTCAGTTACAATTAAGCCAGGAACAGAAGCTGTAACTGCTTCTAATTCAAACCTTTGGGCCCAACCAATCAAAGTTTTAGTTTTAACTCTAGAATGGCAAGTATAATAAAATCTTAATACAACACATGGTAAAAGCAAAGTATCTGCTAAATACGTGGCCATGTAAGACTAGAAGCATATCACAGCCATTTTAAGAGTGATTTTGAACATAAGTGTATATTTCTTCAGATGCAGTTGATCAAAAGTGCAACTAACTGAGAACAAAAGTAACGGCACTTAGATTCTGCCGTCAGTTACACCCATCCAAGCCCACAGTAAACTGACTTTAGTAGTTCACTAGATATAACTGAAGCAAGAAAAAAGAAGTCCAGTTTACAAAAAATTGCTCAGTGTACAATTATTGTACATTTTACTAATTTACACCACATAGGAGTAATTTTAATAATTCATATTCCATTTATGTGATATTTAACCATTATTCTGTCCTCTGCAAAACAGAATTTTTTTATAACGGTACCAAAATATATAGTATGCATAAAGGAAAAACAGTTCTTATTTCTCTTATTGTTTCTAAGTAGACTTTTAAACTATATGCCTCCATTTTGAACTTAACACCCAGATGCCAAACAGTGAAAAAGACATAATTCCTTGCCTGTGAATTTCAGCATGCAGCACAAGGTGAAATTGTCACCCACTGCAAGTCTCATAATGGAGCAGAAAAACACCTCATTAATAAGACACCGCTATTCCAAAACCTAACATTTTCTATTCTTTATCTATAAAAGTACCACTTTATAGAGCTAATTCTCCTCATCCAAAACCAAATCTGCATACCAATTCACTTGGCTGTGATTTCCACTTTCTATGTACAGCGTTTATTGCACTTGATTTTTGTGCAAAAATTTACAGATTCCACGTATGTTCTACATATGGACGAAAATTTAGATGTGAAGCCAAAACCATGAGAAGATGTTCACATTTCAAGTTTAAAACATGAGGAGACTGTAAGGCACTATTTTCTCTACATCTTGTTTAGATATTGAAGTAAAAATCTGTGTTTCTGTAATATGCTTATTTTAAACTGTAAATATAAGAGAACATATGTTTTTTAATACAAGAAAAACTGACCTGTTTCCTTCAGATCACCTGGTTTGACCTTGGTTTAAAAGAGAATGTACCCATGTTGAGTGTTTATGAAAATTCAAAACACTCATGAGATTTTAGCCACTGAAAATAATCTTCCACAGTGCTATTGGCAATATTTTTTTTTCATCTACTAAGTAATACAACTTGAGAGCCAAACTTTCCTTCTTATCCTCTACTTAAATGATGAAGGCAACTCTCTTCAACAGACAGTTGACATGCATAGTAACTTTCATCCTAACAGAACTTCCTAAATGTAACTGTAACAAAATACACAAGAAGGTGATACTGCTGCTGACATGGTTTGTGGAGAGCAGCAAATCTTCCTAACTGTACATCACAGAAAGCGAAAAATTCTGTATTAGAGCAACATCTGAAAATAGGTGGTGTTCAAAATCCATATACACATGGCACTTCATAACATGGTTTAGTAGGCATGGTGGTGTTGGGCTGACAGTTGGACTGGATGATCTTAGAGGTCATAGAAAGCCACTAAGTTGGCCATACAGGATTTCCCCTTAGTGAAGCCATGCTGGCTGCCTATAATCACCTCCCTATCATCCATGTGCTTTAGCATAGCTTCTAGGAGGATCTGTTCCATGATCTTCCCAGGCACAGAGGTGAGGCTAACAGGTTGGTAGTTCCCACGCTCGTCTTTTCTACCCTTTTTAAAAATGAGCACAACACTACTCTTCTTCCAGTACATTACCCATCCTCCAGTTTACTGTTGAGAATCAGTTCAGATCCTCAGCCATCAGTGAAAATGGAACCTAAACCAATCCTGCAACTATTCTAGCAAACATAAGGCAGGCAGGAAGCGATCCAAGAATCAAAAAACTATTTAGGATGGAAAAGAACTTCAAGATCATCAAGTCCAACCATAAAACTAACGCTGTACACCCCACCACTAAACCATGTCCTTAAGCGGCACACCTACATGTCTTTTAAATATCACCAGCCTGTTCCAGTGCTTGATAACCCTTTTGGTGATGAAATTTTCCCCAATATCCAACTTAAACCTCACCTGCCATAACTTGAGGCCATTACCTCTTGTCCTATCATTTCTAACTTGGGAGAAGAGACTAACACCTCCCTAGTCACAATCTCCTTTCAAGTAGTTACAGAGTGATAAGGTCCCCCCTCGACCATACTTTTTTCCAGGCTAAAAAAAAACCCAGTTCCTTCAGCAACCTCTCATAAGGCTTGTGCTCCAGACCACCCACCAGCTTCACTGCGCCTCTTTGCACTAGCTCCAGCACTCAATGTCTTTCTTGTAGTGAGGGGCTCAATACTAAACACAATATTTGAAATGCGGCCTTACCAGCTCTGAGTACAGAGGGATATACACTTCCCTATTCCTGCTGACCATGCTATTTCTGATATAAATCAGGATGCCATTGGCCTACTTGGCCACCTGAGCACACTGCTGGCTGAAATTCAGCCAGCTGTCAACCAGCACCCTCAGGTCCTTCTCTGCCAGGCAGCTTTCCAGCCATTCATACCCAAGCCTGTGGCTTTGCATAGGGTTGTTGAGATCCAGGTGCAGGATGCAACACTTAGCCTTGTTGAACCTCACAAAACTGGCCTTAGCCCATCAACCTAGCCCAAATCCCTCTGTAGAGCCTGAAAGACTCTACGGTCACTAACATTGCTGAACTGAAATCTCACTTTCTGGTTCTGTTTTGCCCACTTGCAAAACAATTGACCAAAGCTAAGGACCAAAGCTAAGTCCCTGGCCTTTAAACCAATTACACACACAATTGGTGAGATTTATGAATCCTAAGCAATACTTTTTTAAGGGCATCTGTCAATATTTCTAGGCAAAACCTCTACTTCAAGCACAAGGGGCTCGGATACAAAAGGGAAATTAGGAACAAACAACACACTTGCACAGCATTCAGGCTCTTACATTGCAATTATGACCCTTAAACACTTCACCTCTGCTTTCCAGGCTCTTGGAAGTTACAGTAACAGACATTTTTATTCCCTAAATTTTTGCTTTTGCACAGGAAGCAACTGCCTCCACCTTGGCATAGCTGAACAGCTCAATTGTTTAATTTATGTCTAAGAAAAATTATGAGTCTCCAGCCAAACATTTCTCCCACTGAAGAGCCTGACCTGAATATACCTCATATGAATCAATCATAACCAATCTGAGAAAAATACAGTGGATATAGCCAAAAACATCTGCACTGTGTCCAATTATGAAATGGTATAATGGGAAGAGGACTAAGCCCAGAGTAAAAAAGAAACAAGACGTGTGTTCTCCTAAGTTTATAACCTTTAACTTTTATCTCTCAGATCATCTGAGAAAGTAAGACACAGGATTTAGTACAGAGAAATCTCTACCATCTAGAAGTTCTCCACTGTTCTGGGAGAAAAGGTCTTTGGGATTGTACCCTTCGGGAGGGGGATGTGTTTTCCGTGTTTTAATAGCTGTTATATAACAAGCAGACACCTGAGAAAATATATTGCCCTGCTGGCCTGTTCATCAATTACCTAATTAACCATCTGTGTGCCTATCTACGCAAACTCAGTCTGTAAATTCTTATGTGATAATTGGCACAATCTGTACTACATACTCAGCAGCTATAGCTTTCACTGTTTCGGTGAAAAAAAAAAAAAGAAAAAAAGAGATTTACAAAGATAAAAATCAGAGTAGTCATTTGGATCTAAGCCACATAAATGCTGCTGTAAAAATTTCATCAGTTTCCTTCAACTTATGTTTTAAAAACAGGTCTATAAAGCTTCATGACAGCTTACTGTGGCCACAGAAGAGTAACTAGTAATATCAGTACATGGCTTACCTCTTCATTAACAGGAAATAGCTCTGTAATAAATAGAAGTATTCTTCTCTCACAGGCACAAAGATATCAGTTTCAGATGTCCTGGTGAACGGGAAGGATGTGGGGAAGACTTTTACAAGTTTGCTTAAGTTTCAAAAGAGTATCTTGTAATACTGGTAATAAAAGAATTCCTACTATCTCTAAATTATAGTACCAAAAACGTTCTCAATTTTGACCATTTGCCATTCTTCCTGACTTCTTCCTCATCTTTAAGGACACACCCCACAATATGCTACGTTGATCAAAACAGATCTCTTTATGGCTTCAAAAAGGCCATCGGTAAAGACTTCTAAAAGTGTTTACAGAAATATTCATCCTGTGAAGAGATATGTTCTTATTTTGTACCTATCCCACTAAAAGTTCTGATTTGGAACTTGAGATATATGACCTCAGCTTCAGTTTCAAATAACTGTTCTTGAAAAGCACTGTGCATCTTGGATGATTTGGAGTTTGAGTACAGCCTTGTCCTGTCCCCCAACTGCATTTTGTGGCTACTGTCATTATATTACATCCACCTTTTGTTCCTTAAAGCAGAAGCCTAAAAGTAACAGTGACATTAAATACCCCCTTCTAACAAATTGTAAAGGTTCAAGTACAAGTGAAAGCTCAATTCTGACGGATATTATAACTTAGGTACCACTCAGTATTTATAAATTTTGTAACTGCACAGGAGGGCTTCTGAAGGGAATGCACTAAAGTACTGAGACTCCTCCCATTTAATTTTACTTTTAAGAACATCATTTTTTTTCTAGAATTTACAAGTTATGAATATATTCCCTTTGCCTTGCTTTCCTATTTAAAAATCCTAGGTATCTTTTTTTATATTTTATTTTTCAGATTTAATTTTATTGTCTTATATGGTGCCTCAAGGTTTTGACAGTAATGAAGATGTTACATAAATAAAAGAAATTCCTATTTGCACTTATATTCAAAAAGAGAAGATCAAGGGTACTGCTGCTTTGAAACTGGACGTTCATCTCTCAGTCCGACTTTTCCTTTAGAATGTGTATATATACATATTTGCATTATATTACACATGTCATGTTAACATGTTTTGAACATGTATAACTCCCACAAGTCTGGAAGAGGATTTATAACCCTTTTGACATCAATGGAGCAACAACATGCCATACTCTACTAAAATAAATAAATGAACACTACAATGTAAACAAAGGAAAAAAAGACATTAAACAAAATATTCTTAAATATTGAATTAAGAGATTATCCAAGAATTTATTATTAACATTTTAGTTTCTGTAGTATTTTTTCTGTAATATCCAGAAATTTATTCAATGGTTCTTTCTGTAAAAACTGTAAAAATTGTTGATTCATCCTTGCTTTAGAAACAGTTCTAGCTTAAGCAGGTATTTCTGAAACAGGAGCAACTGTCCTGTCCTGATGAAATTTGAAATTAATACTAAGGAAGATGTAAATATGACAAACTGAGGTGAGAAAAAGACGTATAAACTGACCATCAAACATATGACTCCTCTCTTATGAAAGGAAATGCTAACTGTGCAGTATCAGGGCTAAAAGAATGGGGCTTTTAGGTGGACTACATTTTCTGTCATTGGTTGAAGCAAACGACTTTCTATGACTGAAAGAATTTGCTCTGTGTTCTGTTATGATTTGTTCCTTAATTTTTGGTAAATATTGTAAAGGAAAGTAAGGTTAGCAAACTATGATTTTTATAGTTTATAGGTAGTGTAACATACTACTGGCACTTACTTATCCTTATTCCTTCTAAATTCTAAAATATAACCCTAACTATCATGGAAAAGAAGGATGTATATTACCTGATTGAAGCACCTGTAAATCAGATGTCTAATCTAATCCACTTAATTTTAGATCATTCTGTCTTTTGTTGGACATCTACATCACGATGGGAGAATGCAGCTCTCGGGAAGTGCCCACTGTCATGACTGCTAAGGAAAGCTTAGACGACTGGCTAGATGCTTACCTTTTAGTACTTAGGTTGTACATGACAGATCTTCAGTAGAAGGTATTGCACTGACACTCAGTAGGAGAGATTAGATATGCCTAATATATTATAAGAGATTTTAAGACAGTGACCACTGCACATCCACCCTCCATAGGAGCACCTCTTCCCTCCTTCAGATATAAATACTGCAGTAACTACAATAATTAATAAATTATTCTAAATTATACTTTTCATTGCAACTGACTGATGAAACTTAAGAAACAATAGCAACAACTGTAGAACAGCTGAAAATGAACTACAACTTCCCCAAACAATTGTTGGGTCTTTCCATTACATGATGCTGCATTTCTTCAACCTACACACAGACTGCTTCTTTTCCCCCCTTTTCTCAGCTATTTCCCCATTCTTCATACGTATACAAAATTTTTCTGACTGATTTTGTGCATTCATAAAAATTTCTAAAGCAAAGCAAATGTAAGGTGAAATGGCTGAATACTACACAAAAGAGAACTATTACTGTAAAAATCTTTCGAGTCTCTCCTCATCCTTCTGGATTCTCACAGACTATCACACATCAAGTATACACATTTCTCAATGCTTAACTGTATTTTTTTGTGAAATATGATTTATAGGTTCCTGTAGTCTCATACAAGCATCAGACACATGAGCTTAATATTTTATCTACTAAATAATATTAGTTATTATAATATCATTTAATATTATATTATTTCTAACATAAATTCACATACAACATTTCCTCTGAGGTATTTTCCCCTGCCTACACCTTGGCTTTCTACTCATAACTTAAGTACAAAACCCCCACCATTATGTTACACATCATGATCCTCCTTGCTATAAATCATTTATTAAATTGTCCTATTTATTGGCCTAGCTAATTACTGCTTGTCTGAACTCCATTAGTACCTTTTCCTCTCTACCCCCTAAATCAAACAAGTTGTGCTTCCAGACAGTTCGTGCCATAATTATAAAATACTGCAAAAAGTACTTTTTTTAAAAAGGATGAAAAGTTGTGAGTAATAATTTCATGTTTTTTTCCTCAACATTGTTGTTCTGAGGGAGTTATTTAAATTACATAAGAACACAAGTGGTCATCATAATGAAACATGGGAGGAACAGATGCATCCTCACAACCTTAAAATCTAAAATTGTTAGGACAAAAAGCAGTAGAAATATGAAAAATTGCATTTAACACAAGCTGAGTTGACATTTATGCAAATGAAGAATTAAATTAATATTTTATTTCTTCATTTGACAATAGTTATGGATTTACAAGACTGCAATTCACTGAAACTAAGCAAAATATTTTTAAATGGGAAAGTTGCTTTGCATAGGAATTCAGGTCATAATGCTAAAATGTCATCTTTGAACGACATTTCAGTGGCACACTAATGAAATTTTAACATCTGAACATTAACATTTTTAACAATATAAAATGGACTATCTTCAACTTTCCAGATTCAAAGCAGGAAAATGTTTTACTATTTTGTTTATAGTTTTGCCAGTTATCACATTTTCCCTGTCCATCAAAGCAAACTACATGAAGTTCACTAATTAAGTGACTGGGAAACATCTCAACCCACAGTATCAGATGATCAGAATAAATCTCAAATTATTCCTCAAGACTCTCACCATCCCGAGACTATGACTAGTGTTAAGCTTCACTGATATTATCCAATTACGAAAAAGTAATCAAACGTAGCATGAATACATTACTATACTGATTAACATAATCAAGGTTTCTATACAGTTAAACACAGCAAAGCAACAGTATTGCATTTATTAGTTTTCGCATTTAAAGGCAACTGGTATCATAGACAAAGACAATAGTTCAGTTCTATCTAGATCTATCGTTCTAAAGCAAATATTGAAAGAATATAATTTCTTATACTAATCTGAGTTCAAGCCTGTACTCTTCATTCATAAGGAAAAAATCAGAATATCTTTAAGAAAAGTAGTCACAGAAAGTTTACCTTCATAAGTAGATACATAAATAAAGAGGCTGTAAGGCACATAAGGAAAAAAATTTGCAGTTCTATCTCATACAAAGCTCTCACTCAAGATGGACAGTATTCTGCCTTTTCTAATATTAGTATAATCAATGAGCGACCAATATATATGCTACACTAATGATGTATTGCTACCTCTTACTTTACAAAAAGCAGAGCATATTTTTGGAGTATCACAGAGTGATTCCATCCTAATACAGCTGTCTAGAAGTGTAGTCTCATTATCTCCTTATGCCAGTACCATCAGGCTGCATTCCCAAAAGAAGCTGCTCTACCCTTCCGCTTGCTTATAGTGTCATTGCCCTCCTCATTGGATTAGCAGAAGTATTTGTGTGGCCATCAGGTGAACCAGATAAAGAAATTGATTTGAATGAAAATTGAACGGGGGGTGGGGGGAGGCGTGGTTCACTAGGACCTATTCTTTCTCCCAGTTCACTCAACACACACAAATATTTGTGCCATATGTGAACAGACTTAAGAACTGACAGCCAAAAGAAAGAGGTCACCACTACCTTCTCAGAAGCATGCTGGTTTAAAGCAGCCTTGAATTAGAATGCCAAACTGAAAGAATAAGTGACCCTCTAAAATTATTTATTTCCCTTCCCATAAAGGAACCTAAATAATTAACTTATCTTGGATGCCAAACAATTAGATAGTTAAAGACTCTGACACTAAGAATGACCACAAATTATCCTAACTGTGTATGAACTGACTCTTCCGTGAACAAGTGCATGTTCAAATGTATTTCCACATAGTCCTCTAGCCTTTTTTAGAAGTGACTTGTAAGAGTATCCTTGATTCTCCATATGCCTTTTGATGAAGACAAACACGCTTAGACATTTATAAAAAAACACAAACATCCAAATTACAAAAACAAATTACTTCCTCTTCCTTCTGTCTCTTAATAATGCTACAAATAATTTTGTAGGGGGAAATTATAAAGAGTAATTGTAAAAAAACTGTTAAAATTGAAGGAAAAGATATCTTAAGTCACTTGGAGGATTTGCACTGAATGTTTCCTAAAATGCATCTATGTACAAACAGAGCTGCACACTAGCACAGCATAAAAAGGTAAGAAATTTGTCCCAATCAAGACAGTTCTGAATGTTAAATTCTCAAAAAGCTCAATTTAAGGATGATTTCTGGGAAGCTGGTTCTATGTTCTTTGCAGACTGTGTTATCTGCTCTTAACCTCATCAAAACCTGTTCTATCATATTTTTAATCACCTCAAAGACTATTTAGAAAGGCCATTGTGTTTAAATCCACATGCTCTTAGAAAGCAGTTGTGGATCTATCTGCTAACTTAAGAGTAAATCTAAAACTTGAGATATCTAGAAGCTTTTAATTCAAGAGCTGCAACTCAGGACAAATCAGTGATTTTGGATGTTGTAATTCTAGTATTCATTTATGAAAAAAAAAACATATGAAATACTTTTATTTTCAAAAGCTAACTGTTTCAAGAATATTTACCCGTTAAGATATGGATTGCATTTGTGGTCCTATAAATTAAGTTCAAACTGGCTAGATAACCAGGCTGAACAGGTTGCTATGAAATTCAACTAGATTCCAGTTGGATACTCTTAGAGATATGCCTCAGAGGTCAGTATGACTTAGTATCTTCATTAATGTTTTGAACAATAGAAAAGAACGCCCCTCAGCAAGTCTGAAATAGTATCAAATTTGTAGGAGCTGCTGAGACACACTGGAGAGGAAGGCTGCTGCTCAGGAGGATACCTGGAAAAGTCGACTGTCAGAAACATGAAGTTCGATAAAGGCAAATCCTAAATTCTGCATTTGGTACAGATTAATCTCATGCACCAGGTACAGGCCAGTAACCAATGTACTGAAAATTAGCTTTGCTAAAGAGGACCTGGCAGTCCTAGTGAAAAAGGTGAGCATGAATCAGCAGCATGTCCTTGCAACAGCAAATGCCAAACATGCTTGGACATAAGCAAGAGCCTAGACAGCAAATTGAGGCGACCGTTCCCCTCCATCCAGCAACAGCGAGACCATGTCTTAAGTACTACATCCACTCTGGGACTTCCCAGTACAAGACAGACATAGACTGGTTTTGAGTAAGGCTGGCAGAGGACAAGACCGCTAAGGGGCTGCAGCAAGGGAGAAGGTCAAGAGAGCTGAGATGTCCAGTTTTAGTATAAGTTCCTCCTGTCTTCAAATACCTAATGGGAGGTTACAGAGGAGACAAAGCCACACTGCCTTTGGAGGTGTGCAAAGATAGGATAAGAAGCAATGGACACAAGACACACCAAAGGAAATTTTGATTAAAAACCAAGGAAAAAGAGATGAAAGTGATGGTAGTCAAACTGTAGAACTAGTTGCTAACCAAAGGAGATCCATCCTTGGAGATATTTAAAAACTTGAGGGGGAACCTGATCTAAATAGGTTCTGGTTTGAGCAGGGGGATTAACTAAATGATCTCTGGAAGCCCCTTTCAACATAAAATAGCCTGTGATTCTATGGTTTTGCCTTCAGTTCAAAAGCAATTATAGAAAACAATGACCAACTTGGTCAGTTCTGAGTCAAGCATTCATTGAGAGCATACTTCAGACTTAAAGGAAGTATTCAGGAGCTTTTCTTAACATCATGACCCTGTTACACAAATTCTCAAATGTTCACTGAAGTAACTGGGGCTACACCAATATAAATCAAAACAATTACTTAGATCTCACACTTAAAAAAATGTATTAGTTTCAATTTTATATGTAGACTTTTTCACAGCGCACACTCTGTTATCAATTTAAATTTAAACAAGTCCTCATTTCTTAATTTTTTCCACTCTATGTATTTGTTTTAAAAGGGCAAATTTAAAATTTTTAACTAAATTTCCTTTCACTTCTTAAAATCTGCAAAGATGATGATGAAGTATCTGGGAGAAACAGATATATCTTCCCTCCTTAAAAACTTACCACTATTCTCCAGTATAGGTATTTGAGTGTTTAGACATTCATATGTACTCTGCACTTTATTTTTATTTAGTATGAAATCAGCAAAGCAATCTATTTCGCCTCCTTTTCATCGATTCTAAAGACAAGCAGGCAACTTTCCTAGCATGCAAATTTAATGGTGAAGCTACTTGGTTTCATATTTACATTCAGACTTCTGATTTTAATGGCATTAGGAAATTAACAAGAAAAGCAAGAAGAAAATACTATTAGCATCCACAGAACTGATCATCTGCTTCGCTTTCTTTCACCACAACAAGCAATGGAAAGAGCAAGATTAAAGCCCAGAGTAGGGATATCATTTTAGAGCTATTCAAATACAGAGATGCTAAACGATCATACCTCAGCTGTACACGCCTATTGCAACTCGTGTTTCACTTCCCAAATATACTGGGTTTAAAACAGAGCAGACTGTAGTCTTGATAACATCTGCTACAACAAATAACAAAAAAAAGAGTGTGAAGTCTGATGAATGTTTAAACAGAACATTTTTTATGGATCAGCTAAATCTTTTCTGCTTTTTAATTAAAAGTAAAGAAAATGGAACTTAATTATCCTGTAAAGATTAGCTTGTGGGCATCTTCCTGTAAATTACTTCTAATTGAAAGCAAATTGTCAAGTGACATTCAAAGTACTGTCCTTTAAAACACAGCTGTTCTACTGCTGATTTCAGTACATTACAGTGCTTTCTTGTTACAGTAAGGCATATTTGAATATTTTAACAATATGACTGGGTTTGTACGGATTTCCATTTAGTATATCTTAATCACACTCCCTCCTCCAAAAATCAGAAGAAAAATTACATACCTTATTGTACCAAATATCCTAAAGTAATTTCTCTTTGCCTTTCATTTTGAAGCTTATCGGTTAACCACTGATTAACATGTGCCATGGGTAACCAACCAGTTTTGGCTAGTAGCCTGCTAGCCAGCCTGCTAGCTCAATCAATCTTACTGCCAGGAACCAATTTACTAGCAAAAATATTTTAAATATTTGAAGCAATTTCAAGTAGTTTTATTCTATCAACTACAAACTGACAATTTACATTCCATTTTTCTTTAAGTTAAATTTATAAATTCTTGTGACGATATCCGAAATATTTTCATAGTGAATAATTAACACTCAAAGAGCAAGACAAAACTATGGAACGTTAGAATGCGTTTATTGAATATATTCAATGGTTTTGATAAACCACTTAAACAGGACTTATTCTACTTGGAACTCAACCCAAAAGCCAGTTACTATCCTTTATTAAATCTTCCTTGAGATTGCAAGCTTTCATTTGGATGAATTAGATTTCAGCCTTCTCCTTGCACACGTACCCACCTATCCCAGCAAAAGCGCTGTTTTAGCCTAGAACCATAAACAAAGCCAAAACCAAAGAGATGCAAATTTCACATTTCTACAAAAATTACTGCAACATTTGGCATTTCTAGTGTCATCCTCCCACTTTTACAAGTTTTACTGCCTGTGTGGCAGTTAAAATAGATTATTAAATCTTTCATATGAAAACTGTAATACTTTTTACAGTATCAGTTTTGGAAAGTAGGTCTACAGGTGAACAGGAGGGGCTTAAGAAGGGTGTTTGGAAATGCTGTTTCAGACAGCAAGAAGTACTTCTTGCATATTAGAGCTGTGACACATGACCAGTTGCACAGTTTACCAGCACAGTGCTAATGGTGGGCTTGAATCCTGAGATGTGGGAGAGGGAGAGCTGGAAGAAACTGACTAAGGCATCCCTTGTTTTTTCTCAGAACCAACTGCACATGCAGTATGGTCATTTTATAAGGAAATGGTGGTATCACTGGCGACTTACTGCTTGTGAACCACTCACAATATTTCCCCTCTTCATTTTATCTCCAGAATGCATGATACATGCCTTGTGGCTCTCAGCCAAATTCAGACCCATGTGCATACTTCAAAGGATTAGCGTTTACCACACTAGAAAGGTATTTATAAACATGCAATGTCATCACTAGATTTGGGAAAAAGTATTCATTCCACTGTTACTTTATATTGAAGTTGTAAACATTAACCTAAAATAGCAAAAAATTAAAAGCACAATTTTAATAAGATATTAATTCTATTTGAATTTAGTATCTTTGGTTTCCTATCAGACTTATATATCAGAACAACTTAATAAAAATAATTTAAAAAAACCTTAAAAATATGTAGGCAATTTTTTTATTGTATCTTGGTTTCACTTCCCAAATGTAATGTTATAATTTTTCCCCCAACATACACAGGAATGATATAAGGAAGAAAATGATCTTGCATTACATTCTAAAAGCAATGAAATAGACACTTAATCATACTTGTAGAAATAAAATTAGGAAGATTCTACTGTATCCTGCATAAAATACATTTAAGTCTCTAAGATGTGAATATCCAGTATATTCTTAAAAGCACTGGTTTTCAATCTTATCTGCAGCTGTGCTAGAAGAACATCCTACATGATCAGCAGTTGGTGTCAGCCATAAGAATGCAGCTAATGTCCTCACAATCATTACGCATTGTAAGCACTGGAGTAGTCACCTAAGTCAAGATGATGAAAAAACATTGATTACTCATTCTTTGAGGTTAAACTTCAAAATCTAAGATACGTCAAAATAGACTAGTAGTGGTTCTTGCCATGTTCTCTAAAGAACATTGGAAATCAAAGGCAATAGAGATTTATGCAAGTAGCACAAGTCATTTCTCAGTTAAATTAGAACACTAAGAAAGTTCAGTTTCACCATGGTGTAATTATTGAGGCCCTTCACTGCTTCTGATATCTCGAGAGAAACACACGTGCTACCAGGCCATGCCCCAGCAGCTTCATCACTAATGTCCATGGGCTCTGCCAACAGACTTGTCTGTAGGTTACACTATCTACCAGAAGACATGCAAAATAGAGTACTGAAGCTAAGTCTAAAAATCATTTAAGATACTTACTCTCAAAAAAAATTCCTGAGAAAATGACCTCAAATTAAAATGCCCTTCTGACATTCCCACTCCAATATTCCATTTCTTCTCCTCTTTTTCAATACAAAATTCAACACAGCACAGCCAGTGCAGCGCATGGGAAGTGCAGATAGGGGGAAGCAGAAGCTGAACTTTGTGACTACGTCAGAGGTTTTTTTATATTTTAATTTACATCTGGTTGGTTTCTGCAGTAATGTTCTGCATAATCCTTTGGCAAGACAGCTAGGCATTACTTTTGTTCCGACATCGATCATGAAAAGAAGACAGGAAACTGATAATGCATATTAAAGGAACAGAGGTCCTCGAAGGTTACATAGAGAAGCCTTCTCAGACCTAAGGTGAAATATCTTTTCTTAAGAGATGTTAAAAAGTAACAAAAAAAAACCAAAAAACAAACCCACACAAAACAAGCAAACAAAATCCATGCACAGCTCAATGAAGACCAACGTGCCTGTCACTAAATGACAGCTAATCTTGGGCAGTAAGTAGATTTAGGAATTAAAAAAATAATCTGACAAATCATTCAAACCTGGGGGAGGAGCAGAGGTATTAACAGAAGTTTCTCAAAATATGTAGCACCAATGGTCAAAAGTAGCACGACGAACCTGTGTATAAAAGGTGCCCAAGCAGCTGAATGTGTCCTGGAAATCCCTGAGGAGCGTTCTTACAAAAAATACAGTTAAAATAGGAATCAAATTTCATTTCTTCGTCATAAGCCAGATATTTTACCATCACTATTTAATTTTTTCCTAAGATTAGGTGGGCACTCAACTTCTCCTTTGGGGAAAAATGAAAATAAAAACCTTGAAAGTATTTTAAACAATATTCAAACTTCAGACTGAAGACTTGCATGACAGTTTGTCTACAGGCAAATCATAAATTTACTTTCTTTACTATTACATACAGGGCCAAGACTAAATCAAACAGCACAGCCAAAGAAAGATACTGTTTTCAGGAACCCTTATTCAACAGAGAAGAAAGGAACAGGTAAATCCCACAGATCTACTACACGAAGTATTAACTTTTCCTTCTTACTAAATATTAGAAATTTATGGTTATTTCTTCTCTTTTCATGGGGGATTCTTTAGTATAGATATAAATCGACTTATAAAAATATTAATCATTCTACGACTATTATTACAGTCATTACCATTCTTACACATTTCTTGAATTATAATGCTATTTTAGGAACATTAACAGACAATCACAAAAATATTTTTTTACTCTTAGTAAATAGAAACTGGGATTATTCATGCTATTACGCTATTTCCTGAACAGCACAGAGCTACATCACTCACTGTGGAAGAGAGATCTATCACCATATATGAATGTTTGACCACCAGCTTGAATATATCATAGATGCCATAAAGCCAAGCTCCAAGCTCTGTCTTATAAGGTACAATAGACTTTGCAATACATTCTCCTATCCTCTGCTCCCATTTTAGTGAAAGAAATAATCGATTGAAGCCTTTGATCTCCACAGAAAGTAGTAGCTTTGAAAAAGGCAAAATTTAAATGTTTTCCACAGTTCCTCCTATCCATACACCAAAAACACAGAATTCACAAGCAGAAACAACATACTACTTCCAAAATGTGAAGTAGGTGATTTTTCAGTAAAATCTGCAAGTGTAGTAGTTTTCATAAACAAAAGGTAGGGATTAAAACCGAGAACTTTCCTATTTGGATTTGGTCTTTCAGGCAGTATTTATGGTATATTAATCCTGCCTAAGACAGTAGCATAGCATCAAGGAATGTGCAAGCCTTAAATGTCTCTTTTCATTAAAGCCAGATCATCAAAATCCTTGTATCATAATGCAAAAATGCACTGATAACATTTTCACATACAATTCTGCTTCTGAAAGAAAATGAAGCCTACAAATTAGGACATGTCTACTGCAACTTGACATTCCCCATATAATTAGGCTATCAGTGCTAACAAACAATTATTCAAGATTCTGTGGCAGTGTAACAAGAAAGAAGAGAAAAAAATCCCCGCAAAATCAACCTCAAAATTAAATGACAAATACAAGATCTTAAAACTTTTCCTAGTTTCCAGAGTAGCCTGTCTGGAATCCTCATCACGTTAATGGACTTACATGCAGGCATACACATGTATGCGCATACTGATTTTGACATGTCTAATTGCTGGACTTGAAAAATCGAGGATAAAACTGTTGATACACAAGAATAAGCACTTAGTCCTCACCTTAATGGAGCTAACGAGAAGAAGCTTCCTTAAGTGGCTTCATGCAAATGGGAATCTGAATATTTGAACAACATTTTATTGTTAATCAGAATTATTAAATACATTCAAGTTTTACATATGCTAACATCTGTAAACTACACTGAAATATCTGGCTCCTGGTTATTTTTTTACACAGTACAAAATACTGATTTCTTTGTAAAGTTATCTTCTCAGCTACAGAACAAAATAATAGCTCTCAAGTAAGACCTCGAGAGAATAAAAACTTATTGATATCAAGTAAAATACATATACATAAATTTTTTATTTCTACATATGTTTAGTTGGTTGGTTTGCTTTTAACACAACCCACAGTATGGGGAATGTCTCTGTAAAAAGTTAGCATAAAGAATTTTAATATAGCTTTAAACAGAAATTTCACCTTTGTAGGGAGAGATAATCTGAAATTCAGATTATCCATCACTAAGTCTTCCACTTGATGCAACTCTGTAATACGCCCTTACAGGAGATTTGTACCCACAAAGTCCTTAAAGGCATTTTCACATCTACTCCTACACTGTAGAGATTGTTCTATACCAAGCTTCCGAGGACAAAAGGCGGGTTGCAGTACGGCAAACTATACACCACTTCTCAGACTGGAGGCTGAAATATAATCAGTACTCGAATATCCTTCTTAAAAACTGTGGAGGATCCTATTCTCACTTTCAGAAATTGCTGAAGAGGAAATATGTGTTTTTAGTGTTCTGACATTGATTATACCTCTTAGGTACAAACTAAAAATTCTGATCAGAACTCTTCAAATACATGCATGTAGCACATGTAGCACATGGGGAAAATACTGAGTATTTGAGCACATAAAAAAAAAATAAGAAAAAAAAATAAAGAATTTGGGTTACATGCTCTTCCTGAGCAACTAATAACTGCAAAAGGTTTGTCTTATCATAATACCTTTATTATAGGTCAATGTCTACTTCATTAAAGAGAATGCTGTGTATGCTATCAAGTTTAAACATGTTATGTGGGGTAGCTTTTTGCTACCTAAACTACTATTTACACGGATGTTCTCCACACCTCTACCTACACAGCCAGGCTGCCTTAAAAATATTCTTTTCAAAAATCAAAGTTTTCACACAATTCACCTCTCAGACTGGAGTATAACTGCTGAGCTATGTGAAGAAACAAATGCATGCATCAGTCAAAGAACCATGAGGGAATAACCCTCCTCTTGGAAGAAGGGTTTGCATTCACAGATGAAATTTGTAAGTGCTCCTTCTAGCAATGCGAAGTACTTACTATTTTGTCACAATCTCCAAGCGCAAGAATGGACAAAAGTATAATTCACACAAAAATACTGTGTGTATGTCTATACAAACACAATGCAACAATTACAAAATGCTTTGTCCTAGATTATGCAAACATCATAAATCCTGAATTTTTAAGGAGCGCATATGCGTGCTTTCCATCCCATTTCACCTTCTTCCAAAATTATACTCTTTGAATAATTTTGATCCTTAATATCAAGAAATAACTTGCTTGTGAAAGATCTTAGGACAAGATAACCATGATAAAAACGCATTTAGTTTATATGTTTTTTTCCTCATGTGAATTATCTGAAAAAGATCTCCAGTTTTTCTAATTATTTCTACCTTTTCTTCTAAGAAAACAACTTGATATATCTACCTAGGTTCCATATAGTATCTCTCATATAGCAATTTAAATACATTTATAATATTTAAGCTGTTAACAATTGCTACCAAAACCACTGCATGCTATTGTGTTAAGTAATCACATAAAACAGCATGTAACAGACTTCTCAAAAGTCTGAGTTCTGTTAAACTTTCTCTCTGATTATCTGCACAGTAACTGACAGCTGAAGTAGGACATTTTGATACATAAGGACAGTCTGGAAAGAAAAAAAAAAATCACTGAGTAATTACACAAACATTCAATAACTCCAAATTAAGATATAACAACAGTTATCCTTCTCTATAAGTTGGAATATACATGACGGAAAAAAGTTCAAAATTGGTATCTGTACCTTGAAAGTATGAAGTAAGTGCTTGTAGCAGAAGGATCACCTTTGGAAAGAATAAAAATAAAAGGGCATCTTGCATTCACCATCCCAGCATGTTGTTCTGGGTTCCAGATATTATTAAAGCCCACAACAGTCACAAAAAGCTCCCAAAAAACAGTAAAAAAACCCCAAACAAGGAAAAAAAATCCAACAAAAACACATACGCACTTAAGAGTTCAACACTGATCTGACTACCAGTCTGATTTTTGGGCGCCTGTTTGCAGATGCAGTAGAGTTATCAATCCGAACAGACACACAATCCGGGTCCAATGTCACTTCTCCTCATTATGTTAATAGTTAATACATGCAAATGAAAACACTCTAGCAATTTGATTTCTTTGAAGATAGTTTGCATATTGTCTTAGCCATAATGACTGTACACTTCTTTCAGCCTCGATTTATGCAAGGGTAGTTTAGTTCATTTTTATCAGCTCAAGTTCATTTTGGCTGCGACTGGAATGTATGCATGTGTTTCTTTTTTACCTTTCACCTAATTACCATTCAGGTACCATAAGCAGATTTTTCATGCTATTGGTGTTTTTCTTAATTAAGAAACAAATGAATTCTCCCTAGCAAAAAAGATGGAACAACAGAATAAGATGCCAGAGGCTGATGTTCAGCTTCTTAATTGAAGCTGCTTCATTGTTAGGTGTCTGTTATGAGGGGGCAGAAGTGTCATGAGTTTATTGTGACTAGTATAAAAATAAAATCATAAATAGTACTTTTAAAATTACAGATTAATATAGAAATTTTAGCTTTACAGGCATAACTTAAGAAAAATGTTCTCCCTTCCCTTTAGGAGAATAAATTCTTTGAGCATAAATTATTCTTCACATCTGGAAAGCCCCAGGTTGTAATCCCAGCCCAGAGTGAATCCTTTCTTTTTCCTTTGTCTATTATCTGCACCCTGCTTGTGTGCTCATGTTGTTCAATTAAGGAGGTACCTGAATTTACCAGTGAGAGTAATTTTGTTTCTTTTCCTTCACCCTTTCAGCAAAGTAAGTCTCTCATTCTTTATACCTCTTCTTCCCCCAGCCCCACCCTGTTTAAGCCATGCTTTTCTGCTTCTTTTAAGAGCTAGGTTTTCCCATGCAATCAAAACCATCACCACCACTAGCATTTATAAGAAATTAATGACAGTATGCTAGTCAGGACAGTATTTCCCTACTGAAATTACAGTTATTAAACAAGAAATTTAGAACTTCCAAGAATCGACGCCTCCTCGGAATGATGCATTCTTCTTCTAACATACAGCCTATATACTAAATCACAGACCCCTAAAAACACACGGCACATGCCATCAGAGATGATTTGGTTCCAGAGTTTAGAACTGTAACACGGGGTCAAACATCAGCTTTAATGCAGACACCACCACTGACATCTTATTTTTAATGAATATATATTAATTGTGCAAAGACTGGAAAGCAAGTATCTGACAAAGACTTCTGTGAAGTTGAGATTAAATCCCACCACTCCTTGTGG
This sequence comes from Phaenicophaeus curvirostris, assembly GCF_032191515.1. Taxonomy (NCBI): domain Eukaryota; kingdom Metazoa; phylum Chordata; class Aves; order Cuculiformes; family Cuculidae; genus Phaenicophaeus; species Phaenicophaeus curvirostris. The sequence continues at coordinate 79,040,881 of NC_091394.1, read as the reverse complement.
ACTCATAATCTCTGCTTGTTTCCATAGGAATTATAAGAATGTAAGAACTACAAAATAAGTATCTCCCCACAACCCACTCACTCACGAGAAACTAACTCACTTCTCCATTCAATTTTCCATTATATAAAAAGGGGAATGCCAGGAAAAGGATGAAAACTAGAAATATTTTTTAGTACAGTATTAACTATAGATCAATTTTGAGATAATCCGTATCATACTGAAGGGAAGCACTGCATATTGTCTTGAATACAAACAGATCTGTTTCCAACAGAGATCAGTTCTCTATACAAAATCTCTGTTATTTTCTCCATCTTCTTTTATGCATGGTGTTGGAAACACAAAATGTTGAATTTATTTTCTGTTTAATCAATGCTATGACACAATGGGTTTGATCAATATTAATACTAAATTGATGTTCCTGTTGATGTAAAGTATGTGTCATAAGGCAGTGATAGATGTATTTTGAAATGGAAACTATGGAAATGCGTTAGGACTTTTTTACTCCCACTTCCTTCCTTTGAACATTTGCTGGAGGTTGGGGTTTTTTTTCCTCTCAGCCAGTGAAAGCTAGATCCAACACACAAAGCAATTTAACAGTATGCTGGTTCTATTTATAAGTCTTTGCTTTTCCAAAGAAGAATAGTACATTTTCAGATGTTTTTCTTCTTAAAATACACAAAGATGAGAAACATCACAAAGAAATCGGATACCATTTTGTTAATTTTCCTACTGATTTTATACATGCATCTCCTTAAGCTTAACTGTTCTTGTTTTACAACACTTGTGGCGAGAAGAAAATCAAGGCTCATGTCAGTAGTTTTAATTTACAAAACTCTGCTGGTAGTCTCCATACAATGAACAACAAATCTTAGCTCTTCTCCAACTGGACTCCCTCTTTCTGCCTATCTGCTGCAGTCTCAGCTTCATTTTTCCTCTCAGTCAGTCTCTGACCTCCTCACATGGTGTCCGTGCCAAATTCTTGGCATTGGAAGTGAGGGGGAAGAGGCCATACCATAAGCGTGTTGATAATGAGGAGATAGAAATAGAAAACCAGCTGGATTGTCCTAATAAAGTATGTCTGGGACTCAGAGACACAACAACTCCCTGTTCAGGTCACTGTTCAGCATTTTAACCCTTTGCATTTCAGCTTGACCTTTCACTGATCTCGATTAAATTATGAAATTAACATTTAATATGAAATTGTACTTGAAAATTTCACTTTGATTTCAATGAAACCTATGACCTGTTTCTATCTAACCGTATTTTAATTATGTCATTTTCGTCTCAGACATGCAAGTCAGTCATGAAAGATATTTTACTCACTGTTTTTCTTCTTTTCTGTTATCTTAAAAATGCCAATGATGAAGTATGTCTTGGATGACTGATGCAATTCAAGAGTTTTCCATAACACTAATGTAATAACTTATTGGTTTCTCTTCACATCAGTTATTAAGCACTAGAAATAAAATAGGTGTTAATATACACAAAAAAACAGCCACCATTCCTTTAGCTACATCGGTGACCCCTCAGTGCTAAGAAATCCCTATTTAAGCTGATTTGATTCAATCTTTTTGAGTATCACACTCCAGGAGTTCACCACACACCCTTCATATTCATTTACAGCAGTGATAAGACCGCTTAGATACATTTTAAATCAAGAAGGGAGAAAAATAAACTTTGCAGGTTTGTTTTTCCTTCTTAGTCACACTTTGAATCTTTTTCACAGAGCTCTATCAAGCAACAAGGGCACAAATCCAATGCCCTTAAAGTCATAAACAAGATGGCCAAAACAGCTTTTATTATTAAGCTTGTTTGCTCTTGCTATTCATTCTCCAATGACTGATCACACAAAACAAAAGTAAAACGCCAGATATAACACTATTAAGGAGGAAAGTACTTGATTTCTTGCAAAATTTGCTGTTGAATCCAATATGGCACAACTTCAGCAACTTTGCTGAAAAAATTTTACTTATTTAGAAAAGAACTATTCCAAAACTATTTATAGAAATTGTGAATCAAAAGATGTAATTTCCCAGCTGTTATGAGACAGCAGTACTGTATCTGATGACACATTTTTAAAGAAACAAAACAAAACAAACCACACTTGAAAAAGGGCTAAGATACAAATAATGTTTGGGGGGGGATTGTTTTTTGCTCTAGAAATATTATTCAAAAAAACAAAATAATAACTAACTTGCAGACAATAAAACAAATCTAGGTCTTACTGCTTACAATAATGAAGAGCGAATAAAACATTGGCATTCAATTGCATTTCCTTTACAGTAACATATATATAAGTCCATAACAATAGTTATATTTCCAATCCCTATGTCACAGCCAGCAGAAAACTGAGGTTTATTTTTCTATCCATTCTTACTTACTGGGAATTTTTAAAAGTGCATCAAATGTCAAGTGAGATAACTGAAAACAGTGCCTTTTCCCAAATTTATAATTCCCAAATTTACACTATTTACCCAAATAATCATTACTGACTTCTTCCCATGTGCCTAGTGCAACAAGTGTGTACAAGGTTAGCCTAATTACTCCATCTAATAGAATCCAGGGAGGGTCACATGGCACTACTTTTACATAATTTGTGTTAATTCAGCAAATTATTGGCTTTTGGAGTTCATTAGGCGGTACAGGCAGACCAGCTTTTGAGACCTATTTATTTCTTTATTTCCTACATATATTTCTGAGAATGCTAACGTCGAAGACCTAGCAATCGTTTCTTTGGCCTGGCTTTCCTTTTATTTTTTTTTTAAGAGATATTTCTACAACTAGCAAACTTTTTGTAGAGAAACTGTACTGCATTGAGTAGAACAGGTCTCAAATGCCCTTGATTGTATTCCATGCTCTGCCAGTACCCACCTGATAAGAAATTTCCAGTCTCTGGCTTAAAATTTTGCCAGAAACTAATTATACTGACTGTTCTTCAAAGACGAAAAATTCATAGCAGCAAACTATTATTACTTATCAAATGATAAGGTAATGTAAGATAAGTACACATAAGATTCACACTAAAATTCAACTGAGCCTGTCTACAAATTCCACCTACGGTTTACCTCTATTACTAGCCATGAGCATAAACAACCTGGAAATCAGAGTACGTATGGCCTTACTACTGCTGCTTGGTAGTTTTCTATTAATACCAGAAAGTGACCAAGAATAATGAAAAGACCATAGATCTATTATTAAGAAATGTTTAGTCTACACACTATGAAATGTGTCTTCCTGTTATTCTGTCAAAATACAATTCTAATAGTAAGGTCACCAACGCTGTATTTCAAAATTTAGTCTGTTACTCAACAGCAACTGTTCTTAATTAAGTAATTATCATCAGATAAGTAACTACCATCTGATATAAGAGGTGAACCACTCAGTCAATCAAAATGCAAAAAAAAAAAAGGCATAATAATCTAAGTGTATATTTGCTGTTATATCCAGGATATCACATGCACATCTTGCCATTGCATGAACTTACAATTATAATGAGCAGAGCATCGTTAATGTGTAAGATCAAATAGAATTCAAACATATATTCCACATGCTTCACTAATAAAGTATTATTTCATACAAAAAGCAGGATATTTAACACAGACACTCCTGAAGTTCCTCTCAAAAGATGCTTCATAATTGAGCACCAAAATACAGACATCAGGTGTCTACATTTCTTAACACTTCCCATAGAAATGCAATTACATAATTCAAGTATCAAAATATATCTGGATGTTAAATCTATTAAAGCTATCAATAATTACGACATACAGATTTTCAGTGTTCCTGTACAGAGTGCAAACAAGTTCTACGCTTTTCCCTCACAAAAGAAGAAAACAAAGGAAAGAACAGTATTATGACGTCTTAGATTCCCGAGGATCAATTATTTCATTCTCTTTGCTCTCAAATGAACAAATAGTGCTTCCCTGTTAATAATACTTCCTTTCTAGGAAGAGACAGAACTGCCACAAATTTTTTAAGCTTTTTCTCGTGTTTAATAGCATTCAAGCCGTCCTTTACAAAAACTGAAACATAAAATAAATACACAAGAATACAACAGCAAATATTCAATACCTTACATGAGAATAACTTAGAATGTAAAAGCTAAAGCATAAAAATGAGGACTTTTTTTTTTGTGAAAAACTTAAAAACAATGAAAAAAACCAGAGATGACCACATATGGCCAAAATATCAATCTATGAATAATTCAACGTGAACTAAGTGTTACACAATAACTTGGTTCCCATAAGTACGTTTTATTTTCACTGAATCTTATATTCTAGTTTTCAAAAGACTGAGAACAAACATCATGATTCACTTCCACGCAAAACTTTCTGCTCCTGCCAATTTTATTTCATCTGTGTCCACTCCTTATAACGATATACAGAAATTCAAAGTCCTTCAATTCACAGTCTTGTTTTATATCACTCCTATTAGCAAAATTATTCACAATCTTTATAAACATGGTCCAGTTTTCCATAATATGCATGCATTCTTTGTAATGTTACACTGTTACACATTCTAGTACATTATAAATGAGACCTATATAAAGCAAGTAATTAGGCATACCTTGAAGATACCTTAAGGTGCAAAAAAACCCACCAGACTTGGTATTGGCCTTGGTTGGGGTTTTTTTTGGTTGTTTTTTTTTTTTTAAGAATAATCTGACTAGGCACAACAGTCTGCATAAAAATGGCTGGCATCTTAAAATCCTTCAGAATGTAAAACATCTCATATGTATGAAAGAACAACTGGTTTTGGCATGGCGGTTCAAAATTTCAAAACTTAAAATAACAACCAATGGAAGATAAACCGCGCATGATTGTATCTATAATAGCAGACCATTAAGATCTAAGACACATACCTATTTCCAAGACAAAATTCCACATCATTAGTAGCAGCTTAACAAAACAGGCACAGTATACTCTTCAAGTTCAGAGGTTTCATTGTAGTTCCCCTATTTATGATCTTGCTATAAAGTAAGATTTTAATCTAAAACAAAGTATTTCTGCAGGTCTTCTGGAAGACAGCAAGGAAAAGCTTCCAAGAACCACACTAGGCTATTTAACACACATTAAAGTCCAACATATATAATACATTTCCATTATTAAACACACATGAAAATTTCCAGTAAAAGGAAGATAACAATATAGTTGAATGACAGAAATGGTTAGGAAAGAATCTGGATACTACTCCTGATAGCACTAGTTAGGGCATATTATTAAGTGACTTCAGCAAGACCTGTAAGTGTTGAGAGTCTCCTAATGTCAGGCATCAATATCTAATGATAAAAATAAAATAAAATAATTAAAAAAAAAAACACCAAACCACCAAAAATATGGCTTGAGAAGTATGGATCATAGCAAGAAAACTAAAATCAAATTTTCTTATTTCTTCTCCTGACATGGAAATAATATTTCCAGAGCTTGTTTGTTTCAAGGGTTCTGCATAAGATACAGCATACAAATTCCTTGAAAAATTCAAAAATAATTGCTTCATAATTTCAAGCTACTTGCTTCTGAACGTCTTTACTGTAGCATGGGGTTTTTTTCTTTAAATAAAGTAAGTGTATTTCATACTGAACTGCTACTATAGATCAAGTTTCATCCCTGAACTCATACTAATTCTCACATGTAACAAGACACATATACACACACATTTATTTAAATAAGCACAATTTTAATATATTCTTTAAAAGGATATTGTTAAAAACAGCTCTTAAGTTCAAATTAGTACACAAAACACTGACATTCATGCAGACACAAAAAAATCTATTTAATTTGTGACTATTAAATTTTAGGGTTTTTTTTCCTGAAATGACCTGTTATAAAGATGGTTATTCAAATAGTTTCTTGCAACTACGAACTGCCATTGAAGAACCATGTATCGGTTTAGTTTTCAGTTCATCACCAAGTAATACCATCTGCAACTTGGTACTTTTAGCAACAGGAACATATGTCCACTAACAAATGTATAAAGAGTAGCAAACTGATTACAATGCATTTTAAAGTGTTTTTTTTCTTTTAACAAATCAATATTTTAATAATAAATGTGATTAGTCATCACCAATTATTTTTTATACTTTTTAACACCCCTGCAAACGAAATTCACAACACTGCACAACTCAGCACTTGAGTCAATAGCATTCTGGAAGAACGTGGGGCTAGGCTAACATAAAACTGCACCAAGTTAAACATAAAATACAAGCCAAAGGTGCAATTATTTTCTTGATGGCATCACATGAATCCGTATTATCCAAAGACTTTTCTGTGAATGCAAAAGTGGGCTTTCAGTTTCAAAGACAACTACATCAGCACAAACTAGGCGCGATTCCACTTTTATGCTGGTATTGCAGAGTGTGAGGTGTACCATGCCACAAATTACTCTCATGACTTAAAACAAATTTTTAAGCATAGCAAGAATAACACTCCAAATGTTTTTTTTGGGTTTTTTTCTCATTTGTCTTATAATGCAAAGGCCTTTGAAAACAATGCTTTGATTGACCATTGATGTTGAAAAATAATTTTAGCAACAATTCAATACCTGAATTTCATCATCTTTCTCTACAGTGAAAACTTCTGAACCAACAGTCAAAGAATGTCAAGATGAATGTCAGACTAATCAAAGCAGTCATAAGCTCCCCAAAGCACACTCCCACTTATATGAGATTTCCTAAGCTGCAGGTCTAATCATAACATTACTAAGTCTAGCTGGTCTAAGTAGCTGATTGTTACTCTGCGTTTATAAGAATTACTGCTTTTGATTATTTTGGCTACGTGAATATTTTCCCCTTTTTGATTCATGAACCCTCACTTTCCTCTCTGAATAATCAAATGGGTCTGAGTTGCACACCCTAGAGCTGTAAAACTCCCAAACAGGAAACAGAGCATGCTACCATCCCTGGTCAGACGCAAGTATCATACTTGGAAGATTAAATATAGCTTTCTTCAATTTTATTAAGTATAAAGTTACAGCTGGAAAAACTTCAGTACAAGATGTTCAAAAAGAACCACTTATTCTGTGATGCAACATGTTTGTCCCAGAAAACCAGATGAAAATCTGAACCCGATCTGCAAATTATCCATGGGCTTCTACAGCTTATTTCAGACCACTTGCAGTAATGTTGTGAGAGCTCAGCATAATAATGCATGAAAACCCAACAAAGCTCTGATGCTAAAGGGATGCACCATATTATATTAATATAAACAGAAGCATCTCTTAAACCAGTGAGCTTAAATCTGTGTTCATAAATATTTTTCTAGGCTTTGAGTTCTGTGTTTTAAAACATGCCTCTTACATATATCTCAAAAGAGGTTTACAAAATAGCCAGGACAAAACTGTGTATTTCTTGAGTGAGCCTTTTTTTTTTTTTTGTTATTTCTCAGATGAAACAGGTACCCACAGATTAGACGGTAAGAAAATAACCTTTCTTGAAGTATAACTAATCACTGTTCAAATGACCACCAGTTCACCTACGCTGATCACTTATTACTGGTAGCACTCCAGGTTATACTACAGGTTCTTTCATACTGCATTCCAGCTATACTATCAGCAATACAGCACCTTGCAGAATTCATCTTACTGATATTAAGCCAGCAGCATTAGCCGAGACCCAACTGTCCTTTGGAGATGTGACCCTTAAAACTCAGAGAAAAGCGATACATTATAAAGGATTTCTAGAGAGTATCAAACTGTCCAAAAATCTAAATTCAAATCCAAGCCGTCCAAATTCCAATTCTGTGGCAGCTGTACACATTTTCATGGCTGCATTGAAAATCTTTTTCATTTAAAAGCTATTATGTCTTGATTTTCATTTACACATTTTTTCCCCTTCTGCGACTATTACACAGAGGGTGCTAATTGTAAATGTACTTTTTTAAAAAAAAAAAAGGGAAAAAAAACCAGAAAAACCCATAAACACTCAGCTGTACATGGTACGGTTATAAATTGATAAATAATCTCCAGTTCATAAAAATACATTTCACATAAATTTACTTTAATGATATTTAAGTATACCATGCTAATTGCTCTTAATCTAGTGAAAAATACACACTTCTGTATATGAGGGACACTGTGCTATCCTGCAAATAATGGGTCACAGAATAACAGTATTTCACAAGCTTAAATTAATTCATCCACAATGTTTGATTACAATCCCTCAATATATATGCAACACAAGCAGTTGCAGTGACAAATTTACTGTGGAAATCATTTTTTAAATCAGAACATTCACAAATCATGTAACACTCGAAATTATGATGTTTTAAGTAAATAGAAAAATTAAATACCAAAAAGTTATTTCTGTAATTCACTTGTCCAATGGGTATACTTCCTCCATTTTCATTCCCTTCTCTCACAACTTACTGCCTTATTTTTGTATTAATACCAACCAGATTACTTGGCCTTTCAATGCACCATGAAAAGTTAAGTCTTATAAGTAAAGAAAAACATAATCCAATACCCCACCTTGTGGGAACCCAGCACGGCTGACACTACACAGAAACCGACCTTTTTGTCCTTCAGACTTGCTACCAGGCCCCATCTTCTATCGCAAAAGCCAAATCATCTGATCCCAAACTAACTGTCAACTGCTTGTGATGGCGGGGAAGCCAGACATCAATCAATCAGTTTTTATCAGAGCCACTCTTCGTTTTTCTGTTGTGCTCATCTTATCATCTGACCCAGTTGTAGCCCTGACTTCAGAAGCTTAAGTAACTTGATGACAAAATATGCATCTGTTTGTCCAAGATGCACATTGTTAAGGAGTGCACTTGTATTTTTAGCAACTAGCTAACATTTTTTTCCAGATAAACTGTCAAATATTTGAGATTTTTCTCAGTTCACAAGTTTTTTATTGTTCACTAAAATACTATGATGCACTTTTGAAATTACTGTCAAGCATGCTGGTTTTGTTTTGTGGTTTGTTTTCGTGGTTTGGGGTTTTTTTAAAGAGAAATATATATGCATTTTCATTAAAAAAAATTAGGCAGTTTCCCTAAAAACTGAAGTTACTAACAAGCCAAGGGTCCTCAGGGGTATTCACATACAGAGTGCCATTCAATTGTACTCCAACAATGAATATGGATTATTGACACATTAAAACCACCCCAAACAACAGTATGGACACAATTATTTTTTTTTTTTGGCATCCTACAAAACTAGAGCATTTTGCCTACTTCCACTCTGAAATGCATGAGGTACAATTAGCACACAATACTAAAATACCAATCTGACTGAAAGCTTTCAAAAACGATGTTACTGCTTCCAAAAGTAATTTCATACACATTTATTAATTGAAGACTGTAACATTAGAAGGAGGGAGGAAGTGGGGGCAGTTTTTTTAAAAACACCGCTGCCGTTTCAGCTTTGATAATTTTACCATTATCTTCGCAATTGTGCCCTAGCTTGATGCATCACTTACAGATGGTTCATTTTCTTTGCATAAAACTGCATAAAATGTACTATGAGAGTCCTTGCTGTACTACTTTGAAACTTTTCGGAGAAGGGATCTTTACTGCCATCTAATATGAAGCCTGAATAGGCAAGTGTAAAGGGAAGACAAAACCTTTGGATCTATGGAACATGCACCTAATTTCCAGTAGATCCGATGTATTTGTAAAATATTTTTCTGGATATCATATAAACATTAATTTTCATGCTTGATAACAGAAATATAATCAAATATTAAATACTAAGGTTCTAATGATGATCCCAGTTGCAGGAGTGAAATACTGCACTGCCTTTGAGGCTTGTGCTGTAACTACAAAAGTAAAAATAATATCACTCTCTACAGAATTTCTTCTCAGCCTAAATGAACAGCTTCATGTATCATCAGAGAAAGTATTTCCAAGATTATGCCATTTCAGCAGAGAAAATCTTTACAATAGACACACAAAAAGACTTCTCTCACCATATTTGGGTCTGTGAGGAATTTCTTATTTTACAGTATAATTCAATCTGTTCTCATTAAAAATCACTTTTCAGTAATAATTGCAAGAATATTTAAAAAGTAATTTCATTTTTCTGTATAATTTTTGCCACAACAAGATGTATACATTTACTTTTCATAGATAACATGAAAAGGAATATGTACGGCACGGGGGGCAAAATCCAAGCCATGGAATTCCTTTAAACATAATGAAAATACTCCATTTAAAGCCAGTCCCTATTCTACTCTATATTCTAATTTTATGTACACCAAACCATTACATACCATTTGTGGCTGTGTGTATTTTTAAGCTCCTATCCTATACTTACTTCCATATTAACTTTAAGCCCTATCATCAACAAGACCGTTTCTTTGAATGAAGTAAAGAGTGTGTTCCTTAAGTTTCTTAAACAATAGGGTTAAAAAGATACGAAAGCCAGGAACATGGAAAATGTTATAGTAATTTAGTGCAATTGATAGTAATATTATATTACTTGGAAAGGAAAAATAAAAGTGTTTGGATTCAATAAGATTTTTACTGTCTTCTGCTATACTGAACCTAAGGTAAAAAGACCGAGTACCGTCAAAACAGCTTGTGACATGTAGCTTTATATCAGCAAATCACAGACTGTATGCTTCAAGTTTAGTTGTCTGGAAGAAGAAAGCAACATCACTCTAGCTCATCTACGTGAGTACAAAGAGAAGAATTTTTAAAGAGATGTCCAAGTAACTCATTAATTACTAAAACATTGTTATTTTCGTTAGTCTGTTATTAAATTGTATTCACTTTGTTAACCTACTGTAATTGAACAAACCCTGATTATAAACATTCCATAAAATGATATGGTAGTATTCAAAAAACAAGAAAGTTAAAGGTCAAACTCTAGCTTTATTTGCACACTTGCAGTTAAGAAACTACATGAATATAAATAAACATCAAGTACACAAGTAAGCTTTGCACTGAATTAGCTCTACAAATATAAAGGTTTTCTGAGGATTACTAATAAAAACATCATCTCACTTCCTCAACATGCTTTAAAATCCTAGCCAATTCTCTGAAATATTAAAAAATTTTAGCATTTATGAAGGAAGACAATGTTACATAACATCCTTCCTTCTCTTAGAAAACATGGGACATAAGAAAAATGAGAAGAATCAGGATAAGACTTATTCGACATCTGTAATAGGAAGACAGGAACATTTTTTTTATCACAATATTTTTAACTTATACAAACTCCTTTCATTATTATGATTACACAAACCATATCAGAAGCTATTAAAACATAACTAAAGATAGTATACATTTATATCAAACCAAATCCCTTTGTCTTTTTTTTAAAAAAAAAAATCTACTGTGACAACTGTCTGCATCTGCTACCAACTCATGATGGCATTACCCTTTCAAAGCATTAGATAAAACTGAATAATCAATGAGATATGTCAATACTGAGAAGTGATTCCTTCTGCAATGTAAGCTTTATGCAAGCATTTGGGGTTTGTTTGGTTGGAATTTTTTGTATTTTTCACAGGAACTCTTCTTCAGTTTTGCAATGTACTGAATTGGATTTATTACATCTGGGATTTCTCAAAACAATACTTATCTGCCTCAGTAAGACACAGAGTTCTTGTTACTGCACACCTTAGGAATGGAAAAAAAAAAGTCTACACCTACTATCCAGCCAATGACAAGAAGGCAAGCATATTGACACTCTTAATCTATGTCTCAAATATAGCATGTCCTAATGAACTATCAAACAAATACACGCATTCATTTACAAACAACTGGGTAAAGTACACTTGTTTCTCAAAGCAAAACTTGTGCTTGCAGTTGTTAAGTCTGTAAAGCTCTCGGAACTAGATTCAATTGTACTATGACTATATATACTAAGAAGTCTCAGGTGCATTGTCTAAGATGAGGACTTTCAATAAGCACTTGAGAACATTAAAAAGGGATATGCAACATGATAAAAACAGCATCATCAATATTTTATTATCACAAAGTCTTGAGATAATTACATCAACCTATAAAACTCAAAAATAACTGTAACCAGACTGTAGTGTTCAGATTTTCCATTACGTCTATTTGCCATTAATTCAGGAGCATTGATATTCATTCTCTAGACTTCTCAGACACATTTTGGAATAATCTCTTAAGGGAGAATGCACATGAAGATACGTTCCTCCTACTGACTCATATTCTGTTTCTGCGCTAATTCTACACTTCAAGTGGAATAAATCCCAACCATATATTGTATGGGAGAAGCAATATTACTGCCCAAATGCTGCAGAGTTCCCATACTTTCACTTTAAAACTCATTTGTCCAATGCACAAATTACTAAACTGTAAATAGTCCTGACTACACAACTCTTCTCTATTATCGTGTCATCTCAAAAAGAAAATTCGACAGTAATGGTAATGACACCCTCTCAGACAAGCCTGCGGGCATTAATATTTAAATCTTACCTATCCTTTGTGATTGGAATTCAGCCTCTATTCACAAACAAAAACTAAATCAATGTTCTTAGAGTTCAAACTAGATCCCTAAACAGTTTGCCACTCTCCATGGACAGATAAGATAAACTTTCTTTGACCCAAGAGATGAAGTTGCCATGACGATCAGAGAGTCCACTTTCTATATTGATATTTTGCTGATGTAACAACAAATAGAACCAGATCCTAGGGCTGATAATGGTGATTAATTAATACTAATATTGATCCCTACAAGCAAGAGACAAGGCTATTAACTTGAAGCCTGAAAAGTCAATTGTTACCTGTGGCAGAGATACTAGCAGCTGATTTTGAAACATAATAAACAAATGTGCTATCTTTATGCTAATACTTTTAAAGGGGTATATCCCCTTCTCAAACACAGTAATTTCACAACTCAAACCTATCATTTTAATTACATCTTTTCATCTGCATCCAAAGCAGAAAAAGGAACTTGAAGTTTTCCAGTCGAAAGTATGCAAAATGCTACAAACTGAATACCTGTAACTTGAACTACCAAAAGCATTCTTTAAGGACGCAGTGCAAAGAAAGCTTAAGCAGACTTTTTAAAGAATACATAATTTACAAGTCATAAGATTTTGAATAAAAATTGTGAACATACATTTATCTAGAAGGAAGTCTATTTGATCCCTCAATTTAAAAGAGAAAAATAATAAAAACCCACAGGTGATAGTCTCACGGTGAAGATAACATCCTTGAAGGCACGTCCATGCAAACAGAAGCAAAACTGGCTTCAGCTACCATTTAATTTACAGGCTATATTTAAATTAACTGCAATTACATCTTCATGTCAGAATACTTGTCCAAAACCTAAATTTGAGACATATATACTG